>NC_090443.1:783607724-783907724 GCF_031143425.1 Pleurodeles waltl | reverse complement strand
TATAAGAATAGCCCGGGACTGTTTGCAGATCATGTGACTGAAATTTTACTTGAGTTGGACCCTGAGGCATTGTCTTATGTAGACGATATATATCTCACAGATGACGAGTTACTACACCATTTAAGACGGGTAGCCCACATTTTTGTAGGGTTTGCCAAAATTGCCTACAAATTTTACTTCAAAAAATCTAAAATTGCCTTCCTCAGCGTCATATTCCTGGGATATGAGCTGTCGAATGAAGGTAAGAGCCTAGCGCCACAATTTTTAGAAAAATTTGCACAATTGCAACCACCTAATAGGATTAAGAAACTTCAATCATTGTTGGGCTTTCTAAATTTTGGCAGAACATATATTCTTGATTATGCTACACACATAAAACCTTTATACGAATTAATCCATCCAGATTTTTCAAGCAAATTTTGGACAATTGAACAAACACATACTCTTCGGGAGTTACAAGCAGACCTCCTTGCTGCAAAACATTTACATACACGGGACAATAAGACGCATTTGGTCATCAGGGTGATAGCTGGGGCCATTGGGTTTACGTATGTCACATTTAATGAAGGTGAGACAGTCCCGATTGGATACAAGTCCCACTTGTATTCGGCTGCTGAACAACGATTCGCACCAACATAGAAAATTCTCACTGCAGTACAGTTGGCTGTTATTAAGGAACGACCTCTTGCCCAGGGTAAACGCATTATGGTCATTTTCCCTATTCCGGCCCTGGAGGCCATTACAAAAGCGAGCGTTCCTAACGCAAAAGCACTACACCCGAGTTGGATACAATGGGCTACTTCTTTAATGGCCACCAATGTAGATTACATTTTTGACCCAAAATTACAAACTCAGGAATTTCAGCAATATGAAGTAGAATATTCAGTTCCCGCTGACACGTTGCCTATTGATCAATATCAAGTAGTCATGTACACTGATGGCTCTGCGCAACCGGCGGTGTGGACAAAACACCAATATTCTGCTGCATGTGCTGTAGTGAGCGCCCATATGGAGGGTGATGAATTCAGCCCCCAGCATACTTATACACAAACATTAGGGGATTGTACAGCACAATTGGCTGAGCTGAAAGCTCTACTGATGGCATTAGAACATACATATCCGACATAGTTCACACTGATTGTTGGTGATTCGTATTATTGTGTCCCGTCTTTTAATGAATACCTACACTTACTGGCGCTTGAACTGGTTCAGAGATTCAAAGGGTAACACCATAAAACACAGACTGTTGTGGGGGAAGGTAGCGGACCTGAAGGAGACGCTACCCAAAGTCCATGTTGTACATACTCTTGGACACCAGCGCGTTGGAATACACGTTGCTGGGAATACTTTGGCTGACGAAGCCGCCAAGTCGGCAGTGGCAGTTGCCACTGTGGCCGCAGTGACTCGTTCGAGTTCCAAACCAGACACAGAGATTTTGGCTGCCATAAAAGCTACGGTTGATGGCACACCTATTCCTAAAGGATTTCCTAATAAATATCAATACTTCATGGGTAGTATGCTCAACGATGAGGTTAAAATACCTAGTGTAGGCATACGCAAGATCCCCAATAAAGTTGTAAGACCACGATTGATTAATGCAGCGCGT
Organism: Pleurodeles waltl; assembly: GCF_031143425.1. NCBI lineage: Eukaryota > Metazoa > Chordata > Amphibia > Caudata > Salamandridae > Pleurodeles > Pleurodeles waltl. The sequence goes on along the minus strand of NC_090443.1, from coordinate 783,906,118 downwards.
GAGGGAGTGGCATCTGCACATGCTGGCGTGGCCGCCACAATTTCGCTATTACAGGCCCGTTACTGGTGGCCTGGTCTCTATAAAGAGACTAAGCAGTATGTCCTTTGTTGTGACATCTGTCAACAAATTAAAGTTTCAACAGCTAAGCGCCCGCCGCAGACACCCCTCTTAATATCTAACAGACCATTACAATGTGTGTATTTGGATCATTGCGGTCCACTCACACCGGATAGTGCATACAAATATATACTAGTCGCTGTTGATTCTTGCTCCAGATTTGTGTGGGTGTGGCCACAGCGCTCGGCTAACACTCGGACTGTTATTAAAGATTTGTGTATCTTTGTCGGTACATATGCAGTTGTGGCATTCCATTCGGACCAGGGCCCTGCTTTTGCCTCAAGGGCATTCAGGGACACCATGGCTTCGTTGGGGGTCCAGCTCCAGTTGTCGTCTCCATTTCATCCCAAGGGAAATTCTGTCGTGGAGCGATTAAATCACGATTTAAAGCAATCCTTAACAGCCAGAGTATTAGGTACGGGTCGTAGTTGGCTGAGCCACCTGTATGGAGTTCAGAGAGCACTGAATAACCTGCCTAGAAGGCCCCTGGGGGGTCGTACTTCATATATGAGTGCCTGTAAGGAACACAAATGTTTGTTCCGGATCTTGATGGTCCTGGTGTGGAGGCGGCGGAAACGCCCTTTGACATAAATGATTGTGTCACTGTTTTGCAGGAATTACAACAGTTCCGTGAAGACAACTCTTCTAAAAGTGCTGCCTCCACAGGAATTAAGGATGTGCCAGTAACACCTACTGGTTGGATTTCCAGAGTCGGGGATCTTGTGCGTGAAAAGGTCGCAGTGAAAAAAGAATTTGGCCCTTCTTATCGAGCACCTGTCCCTGTGTTGGGAATACACGGGACGAGAACTGTTGTTTTACCACCGTTGCCGGGGGCCAAAGAAAATCGCTTTGCTTCTATTGTTAATATCAAGTTACAACATGTGGCCGGTTCTGCACAGCAGACCAAGAGGAACGTCCAGTAGTTCCCGAATCCCTCTCACTACTGGGGAAGATGTTCCGCTTCAAGTTATCTATACCAACACTGTTGCTTCTCCGAGCTTGGGGAGGGTGGACGATGATCTCGCTTTAGATCCACTGACAGCAAATAACTTGGAAACATTTGATCGAGTCACCATGACTACTGATGTGGCGGGTGGTGCTATCTACAGTGTACCACCGCGAGAAACACCAACTCCTCCATTGAATACGGCAACACCTTTTGCACGAACTGCCTCTGGGTACTTTGCCAACAACAACAATGGTCTATAGGACTCGTTTGCCTCTTCTACTACTGACCCAGGTCCACGTAAGCTGATGTCTTGGCTTAAAGATACGTATTTTGTTTTCGCTTGGAACTATCTGTGGCTCTTATTGACTATGTCAGCATTCTTTCTTTGGATAGGGTTTGTTATAACCTTTTTTCTGTTGATACATGGTTATTTTCTTCCTGAGAGATCAGCAGTTGAACAGGTAGAGTAGGTGTTGAAGCCACATTTTTCATCACATAAGGTTCGAAGGGACTTGTCCTTTGTGAACATTTCTGCGGTGCCAATTCCTGATGGGATTGTGTGGGATAAAGTAATGTTTGATATATACGGTCCCACTGAGATAATTCAAATACTGTATGTCCTAAAGTTATCTATGAATGATATCGTCATACCAGGCATTGTTTCTGATGATTGGGATGTGAAGACAGTTGATTCTATGATGACTGAATTACAATACTATACTGTCTATGAAAATGAAGATGTTTACCAGTTTAAAGAGAATTAAAGAGAATTATGGTGACATGTTTTGTTATAATTATTATGGGCACCATTTTATACATAAAGCAAGTAGTCCAAAACCGATTTTTGACAATACGCAAAGGAAGCATTGCCCAACTCCCCCGCAAGGGAGTTCCAAAACTTATTATGACAAATTTCCGTATTTTTCTGGGCATAATCAAATGAATGCTAAGTCATATTATTTTAAGTTAACTCCATCTAAGAATAAGCAAATGTTGTTGACTAATACGAAATTCATATATTCAGATTCTTTTGTTTCCCGACTGTCGATTAAAGGTTATGAATATTGGTCAAATAATGTTGATTTGAAAAGTGTTTGGGGAACAAAAAATTGGCAGACAAAGGGTAGAGAAACATTGTTTAGAGCATGTCTCATTCCCGTCCAGATGATTTTCTTAAATGAAACAGTACAACAGACTAGCTGTTTGGGCTTAGCAACGATTATAGAATTGAACGTGCCTAGTATACCAGTCCTGGCAAAAATTAATAACTGGCAGAAATACATAAATGCCACTTCATTGACAGGTCCGGGCGGGTGGTTATTGTGGCCTATAGACACCAATGGATGTCATCAACGTTTTGTCACCTCCTCCTCGGAGGGTTTCAGGGCGAATCGGGCAGACCCTCGCTATATATCACCAGAACATGCTGAAATTATTACTACATATAGTGTGGGAAAATTGTGCCAACAGTGGTTAAGATCATCCTCACTAGATGCAGTTAAGACACATCTCACACTCCTGTCTAATGACACTGACTTGCAAGATTTTTTGTCAGACCCGAAGACACCACGTAGGAAGCGTTTCTTGTACGAAGTGTACAATGAAATATGGAAACTTTCCCAGCAGGAGGCTGCAGCCCGGTTAAGGCAGATAGATCAGGAAAATTTGAAAAAGGCATTAGCTGTTGTGGATAATGGAATTCACACCTTGTCCGACCGAATATATACGATTAACAACATTGTTTCTTCTGCTATAGACATTATACGATCTGATATGTCTTCTTTATATCATGGACAAAGTCAGACCAGGTCCATCATGCAGTTGGGTTGGACGCTTCAGACACTGAAGGCGGGTCGCGTTCCGTGGCAGCACATCAGTGTCAGGGAGATATTTTTTTTCTTTAATTTAACGCGACAACAACAACTAATGGCTAAGAAGGAGACGACTTATGTCATGCTCAATATTGAAAAATTAGAAAGATTGTTTTTACTGTGGCCGAAATACCGTCTGCAGAGTGGTTGATACACGGGGTTATTAATCTGCCTATTTCTATGTTACAATTCACTTCTTGTTTGAAACATGTTCCGGTAGGCAGATATGAAAAGCTGGGAGATAGTTATATCCATGAGGTGTGGGAGCTTCCCTTCTTGTACAAATGCCTCAATGGCATGAAAGAAGTCTTTCTTAGTGGTAGTGAATGTGAGACTTCAGTCAGCCATTCGATGATTTGTAAGCAGCTGTCCTTGCATGGGGCATGTAATGCCTCAGTTGCGAACTTGGCTTGCTATCTGAAGGGAGTTCCAGTCCCCTTGATTAAACGCATGTTCCAGGTGCTTTCAAACGGCAACTACGTCCTCCTCAATAGGGAAGACTGTTGTGGCATGCAGGCCGGAATAGTTTACGTTGTTTCGGTCACTAAGGTCGTTACTTGCTGCGGGAATGTGTTGTTTCCCCCCACTAAATTAAGGGAGGTAGTGGATATTTGGCCTCACATTGCTACTTCCAAGGTGAATTTCGACAAGTTAAGTAGACTAAAGGCTTTATTGTTTCAGAAGCATGTGGCCCTTACATCTGCACGCGAGACCTACGCACTTCAGGTGGCAAGGTCGTCAGCGGAAATACAGTCCCTGTTAAATACCAACTTTCCGAGCCACTTTGGTGAACTCGTGGTACGTATATTTAATGCGTCCAGCACAGGTGGATTAGCACATTTTTTTAAAGCCTTTGGTGTTGGTTTCGTTCACACCTTCTCTTCCATATTTGGTTTAATACCTTCTGCTATTCATTCAATTTTCGGAAGCATTTTTTGGGGATTTCCGATAACTTTGGCTTTATTAGCTGGCATTTTGCTGTTGCTGTTGTTTTTCTGCAATGGCTGTCCCGCCAGCTGTGGGCGCTCCCATCAGCGCAGCTGTGTCGTGAACGCATGATGCAGCACTTTGGAGCAACACTCCTAGAACATTTGGGGTGTGACTGGGCTCTGTCATTCAGATCGGTTTTGGATAGTGTGCAGTCCGTGTTTCGGTGCCGTTGGTGCTCTTTTGAACATGCACTAGTCGTCTGTCTCTCACAGCAATGCCCCCCAGTGGTTGATGCTGTTCTGTTGATGTTCCCGATGAGGGCTCATTCCCAGACATGCGCGCTGCGGCTGCGTTTGCTTTGTGAGGCTGATTACGAGTTACCCTTCCTGGAGGAAGTTGATATTAACTCGTTCACGGACTGTGTCCGGGATGCCGCCTTGGTTGATTCTGGGGCTTTGGAACACACCTGCTCCTTGATAGTCTTTGGCATGGATTTTCCAGTTTTGTCATCTGCTGAAGTGGAGGATCTCCTGCTTTCCATGACCACTAATTGACTTGGATCTCATCTAAATTGACACTCTTACATGAATTTGGCTCTTGCCACATGCTTATTGTTAAATTGAGGATTGATGTGCCTTGGTGTCCTCATGACTTGTTGAAATTCTATAGGGTTTTCATAATTTTTTAGATTAGGGCATTTTGAGCTTCGGCTTAAACCACTTTCTACCGACAAAGGGGAGGGTGTAGTGTAGCCATATTTTAATGTAGCCTTTGCGCGTTTGCTTAAAGTATTAGGCCTCTGTGCACTTTGTCCTAGATGCTTTTTATTTAGCCTCGCACTGTTAGTTTACAATAACCAGTTTCACGGTCTTGTTTTATTTTCTTCTATCACACTGTTTAGCTTACTGCACACTGAAGTTCTCAAACAATACATTCCTGCTCGCTCTGTTCTTCAGTCAAGGATACAGTCTGGTACATTGCCGATAGACGTGGTAGAAGTTTAGTCTTTAGGGTTCATTCTTACGTAGGGACGTTTCTTAGAACATTGGCGTGTAAGTTATAAAAACACTTCCTAGTCCTGATACACGTAAGAGAGAGATTCCGACCAGGAACCCACAACTAGACACTGACTGCCCTGTTGCAGATGCTGATCCCGATCATAGGCCTTTGCTCAGGTATGAGGGTCGATGTCATCCTGGAGGAACCTGAAAGGCAGGCTTAGATCTTAACATGCTGTGCTCAAAATAGAACTTAGGAGAGAGAACGCAATCTAGTTGCATTATGATAGCGTTATTCTTATGTTTCACTCTCCTCGTTACTATTTAAATTCTACTGTGTTGTATGGTTCTGGTTATTGCGGCTCACGCCTTATTATCTAAAATGCAGTCGTTTTATTAAACCAATCTTTAAAACTCAAACTGCCTTTGTCATTTATATATGAGACCATACTGTGTATAAGAGAACTGGTTGGGATCTGAGTGACCACGACTTCCGTGGGAAGCACTAAGATGCCATACCCTCGGCTGCCCAATTGTCTCTTCCTTTTGTGAGAGATGACGCACTGCTAGTTAGCCGGAACACAACCCGGATTTGGGGTGACAAGGATCCTCCGCCATGGGTTAGACTTAGTCCCCCACACTGCGAACGATCTTCCCGCCCAAAAATTCAGTAGTCTCATTAGGATAATGAGAGGCTACGCAACAGTCCGGTTACCCGCTGTTCAAGCAAGGACCCTCACTCTAGTCATGGTAAAAGAGAATCACCCTCAGCTAACCCCTGCTTACCCCCTTGGTAACTTGGCACGAGCAGTAGGCTTAAGTTCAGAGTGCTGGGTGTAAAGTATTTGTACGAACACACACAGTAACTTATTGAAAACACTACAAAATTACACAACACAGGTTTGGAAAAATAGAGAATATTTATCTAAACAAAACAAGACCAAAACAACAAAAATCCACAATGCACAAGTCAAGTTATCAATTAAAAAGCAAAAAGAGTCTTCATGTAGTTTTAAACACACACTAACACTGTTAGCGTGAAAATGTACCTTGGGTGCGTCAAAAATAACCCCACACGGGCGAGTGTGCATCAAAAAGGGCTTGCGATGCATCAATTTCACTCACGAGCAAGACCTTGTGTTGTTTCCCCTTTCGTCATGTCAGGGTGCGTCGTTTCTTCTCTCTGCAGGAGAGCGATGCGTCGATCCGGTCAGCACTCTCGGGTCCGGGCAGGCCTTGCATTGTTTTTACACGCCAAGCGGTGTTTGCGTCGGAAATCCAGCCGCACGATGATCCGAAAACAACTCAGCGTGGGTTGCGATCTCCCAGCCTCTGTCAGCGATGCTGCGCGTAATTTCTCCAGCTCCGTGCGTCAATTCTTCTGTCATGTTGCAGGTGAGCATCGATTTTCAGCAGCGAGCCTGCGGCGCATCGATTTTTCAGCTGCGAGCCTGCGGCGCATGGATTTTTCAGCCGCAGATCGGAGCTGCGTTGATCTTTTCCCACCACGGAGTTCTGTGCGTGGATTTCTTACTCTTAGGCTGCCAGCTTCTCCTTTCAGGGTCCAGGAACTGGATGGGCACCACAGGACAGAGTAGGAGTCTCTCCAGAGACTCCAGGTGCTGGCAGAGAGAAGTCTTTGCTGTCCCTGAGACCTCAAACAACAGGAGGCAAGCTCTAAATCAAGCCCTTGGAGATCTTCACAAGATGGAAGGCACACAAAGTTCAGCCTTTGCCCTCTTACTCTGGCAGAAGCAGCAACTGCAGGATAGCTCCACAAAGCACAGTCATAGGCAAGGCAGCTCTTTTTCCTTAGCTCTTCAGCTCTTCTCCAGGCAGAAGTTCCTCCTGGTTTCCAGAAGTGTTCTAAAGTCTGTGGTTTTGTGTGCCCTTCTTATACCCAATTTCTCCGTTGAAGTATGCCTACTTCAAAGCAAAATCTCTCTTGAATGTGAAATCCTGCCTTGCCCAGGCCAGGCCCCAGACACTCACCAGAGGGTTGAAGACTGCATTGTGTGAGGACAGGCACAGCCCTTTCAGGTGTGAGTGACCACTCCTCCCCTACCTTCTAGCACAAATGTCTCATCAGGAAATGCAGACTACACCCCAGCTCCCTTTGTGTCACTGTCTAGTGTAAGATGCAACCAGCCCAACTGCCAACCTGACTCAGACAGGAAATACACAAACGGGCAGAGTCATAGAAATGGTATAAACAAGAAAATGCTCACTTTCTAAAAGTGGCATTTTCAAACACACAATCCCAAAATCAACTTTACTAAAAGATGTACTTTTAAATTGTGAGCTCAGAGACCCCAAACTCCACATGTCCATCTGCTCCCAAAGGGAATCTACACTTTAATCAGATTTAAAGGTAGCACCCATGTTAACCTATTAGAGGGATAGGCCTTGCAACAGTGAAAAAAATGACTTTACCAATATTTCACTGTCAGGACACATAAAACACATTACTATATGTCCTACCTTAACCATACATTGTATCCTGCCCTTGGGGCTACCTAGGGCCTACCTTAGGGGTGACTGACATGTAAGAAACGGGAAGTTTTAGGCCTGGCAAGTGGGTACACTTGCCAAGTCGAATTTACAGTTAACACTGCACACACTGACACTGCAATGGCAGGTCTGAGACACGATTACAGAGCTACTTATGTGGGTGGTACAACCAGTGCTGCAGGCCCACTAGTTGCATTTGATTTACAGGCCCTGGGCACCTCTATTGCACTGTACTAGGGACATACTAATAAATTAAATATGCCAATCATGGATAAGCCACTTACATACACATTTTGTAAAGATGCACTTGCACTTTAGCACTGGTTAGCAGTGGTAAAGTGCCCAGAGTAACAAAAACAGTAAAATCCGAGTCCAGCACACATCAACAACCTGGGAAACAGAGGCAAAGAGTTAAGGGAGACCACACCAAGGATGAAAAATCTAACAGGAACTTTGTCACTTATTAGAAGAAAAAAAACTGCCTGTGGAGGTCGCTGTTATTGAATTGGCAGGCAGATAAAAAAGAAATTTGGGTAATGCTGAAGCTCTGTAGGAAAACTAATTAAAGTTTCCAAACTTTTTTCTGGTTCCCAAATAACCACAGGAATATACTTCTAAGACCCACATGATCTCAGGGGAGATGCATAGAGACCCTCAGAAATCAGATAGAGGCAAACAGCAGGGTCCAGTCCAAATCCAGTTGATAATGGTAAGCTAAGCACTTTATAAAAAGGTGTATTGTGTCCCGATATCCACAGAGAATGTCAGCCAATTGACCCTTGGAGTCCAAATCCTTATTTTGGGTACAGGTGGGAGCAGGTTTAGCCCTTCAGGTCTCCTCACAGGTCTTAACCAGCAAATGCACCAGTGGTGGTTTCTCCTCTAGGGCTAAGGGGTTGCGCCCCTCTGAAATTCCTACACATCAAAATAAAAAAAATAAAAAAATAGATCCATTTGTTTAGAGATACAATTGTATCTCTAAAGAAATCAATATATTAAACTCAGGGCTGTCTGTCCAAGGCGGCCTGCCCCTCATCACTTTGAAGTAGGAGATGGAAGCCAAGCAGTAAATCATCTTTCTCCACTGTGATGCATGACACATGGATTAGCTTTCTAAAGCCCTTCATTTCCATTGGGGTCTATTGCAGAATCCACTATAGGCCAGTGATGCTTTTAGCATCATGGTTTAGGCCATTGGAGTCTCTATCCCTGAGTGAGGATAGCCATCCGTTATTCCTAGGCATAGATCCCACCCTTTCCCCATTCATCACACAGTAAAAGTGGATGCAAGCATGTGTAACTTGGTGCCTTGGCTTCAGTAATAGTAAGTGTTATAAAGCTAATCTTGTGTTATTTATATTGTATTGAGACCACTTGTCACCTTAACTTCCCCCATTTTGACACACCAGACCCCAGCTGCAGATTGCTGGTCCCATCAGAAGTGGAGCTGCTGAATGTTTTCCTCCTCTAAATTGTTCCAAAAGACAAGCATGGTTCTGATTTCCCTTTCAAAGTTTATCCACATATCCGAGTCAAGCTCAAAGCGAGAAGTATGTGCTTACAGTAAAGGCAGTTATCTGCTGTATGGGTTACAACTGGCCCTATCTTCATGCCCTTAACATTAATGTCAAAAGCGTGAATTGATTTGCGAACAATGGATGTTAGAAACATCAAGTTAATGTGTGTCAGTGATTTTGTTCCTCTCTTTTTTCTTGTTTTAGATATTGTTGCATTCACCAAGAGAGTTAGCTGTTTCATCATGCTCCGTTTCTGTATATTTCTTTTCATGCATTTTATTACTCTTGCATAGTCCGCATTTTGACTTGTGCCAGGTGTTTATGAGGTGCTTTGATTAAGAGTGCTGGTGCTGAGGTTGAAGACAAAGCAAAGTGGCCGTCAGTGGGTTGGTCTCTCTGCAGAGCACACAGAACCATAGTCATGTGTTCCAGCTACAATTGAAAGTCAGTGTAAATGCGTGCTAAGGTTGTGCAAAGAGAGGAAAATATTTAGAAGGCAAAAGCTAAAGGAAATAAAGTGCTCAAATGCGTATGAGTGCAGCGCATGTTTGAGATGTTAAAATTAGGAAGATGTGAACAAGTGGATTCAGGTGACAGTAAAAAGAGGGTACTAAACAGGGAAGAGAGGAGATTGAACATGTGCAGATGGACGAGATGTACAGAAAAAACGGCATACATATCTAACCTAAAGCACACATAACTGAAGGCCATACTCCTTTCACAGACCTCAAAAATATTTAATTCATAGTCTCCCAATTTCAGAATTGAAACATTTCCAATGTTAATTATTCCTAAGAAATCATTGTTATTACTCATTTATCTTAAACCGATAACAACCATTGACAAAGCCAATAAGACTGAGAAGTTTTAGGTGTATGTCAGTTGTTGTGTTATATTTTTGGATGCAATATCATCTCAGAGAGAAATCAAAATACAGGTCTGGCGGCACACTCAGGGAATCACAGATTTTTTTTTTACATGTTCCTTTTCGAGAGCCCCCACTTTTTTCATCCCACTTCAAGACCTGTCTGCACATATTTCTGCATGACTGATTGCAGTCAGAAGCTGTGGGTGCTTCTTGATGCCTGGTTTGAACATTTTCTTCCAAAGTTGATGCCACATACAGTGCAAGACACTGCACAAGTAGACACTCACAAGGGCCTGAAGTTGTTGAGCTATACCGTTTGCACATTAAAATAACTGTTTAACTTATTATTGCAGTAAAATATGGTGCAGTTTTGAATGTGTTTAATATTTCAAGTATATACATTCCTACTGCTTTATGAACCTTGCTTTCTCACTAAATTCATTTGCTTTCAAATGCACCATTTGTGAATTTTTTTCAATTTTTTCTTAGGAGGAGGACCCACCCTGGACCCCACGTTTGTTCATTAGGCTTGCTCGCTTTACTTGCTGCATAAGAGTCATACCCAAGTTTTATGCCCCACTACTTTCAAATGTCACCAGCCACCACTGAAATGCAGTCCTTCTCATCTTCCAGAGATCAAGAATGTGTTCTTAGTATGCTGGACAATGAGAGCAAAGCACTGCAGGGCTGAAGTTAGCATTTTTTTGGGTAAAGTTTAAAACTCTTTACCTGAACAATTTATAATAAATCCAGCAATTGTAAATTGTGGGATTTATTATAACAATTAATTTGATACCAAACTTTAGTCATCTGACACTTAAGGAGACATTATAAAATAAAATAAAGTCTGCTCATTCTAGCCTATAGAGGCCATTCACTACAATTAGGGAAAACAAATGTGGCTATTTTACCTCACCAGGGGTTATAAAACTATTTTTATAAGGTCCCTGCTCATAGTTACATGGCACTGAGCCCTAGGGGCACATAGGGCACACCTTAGGGGTAATGTATATGTAAAAATAGGGTAGTTTAAGACTTTGGAACTACTTGGAATTCCAAAGTCAAATTTACATGTAACTTTAATTTAAAAGCAGCCAGCAAGGCAGGCCTGCCTTTAAAATGACAGTGGACACCCCAGCAGTGCACCTATGAGTGCACCACCTATGCTGTAAACCTACATGCTCTACCATATAGTAGGGACTTCTAGGTAAGTTGACTAAGCCAATGATAATTAGCCTAATGTGCATACTCATTTCATACAGAGCACAGGCCCTTTGACTACTTAGCAGTAACCAGGGCACCATCAGAGTCAGGAAAAGACCAGCAAAAAGTGAAAAATGGGGGCAAAAAGTTAGGGGGCCTCTGCAGTCAGCTCTGTTTTCTCACAACTAGGAAAACAAACACCAGGCATGCCTACACATTGCATTCAGCACACATCCCACATTTGCTCTACATATACAACACACAATTCACAAAACCACATAATACACAACCATCACCCCCTCACATCATAGTACCCACACCTCATCACAAACACCGTTCATCCTTTCAGTCACTACCTCACTGTCTTAACCACCACTACCATGTCCCCACAAAAACACCCATGTTTCACTGATAATGAGTTGAGGGTCATGGTGGACAAAATTGTCAGGGTAGAGCAAAATCTGTTCGAGCACAGGTCCAGCAAACATCATTAGTCAGGAAAATGGAGTTATGGCAAAGGATAGTCGACAGGGTGAATGTAGTAAGCAGTTACCGATGCACAAGAGAGGACATCAGGAAGAGGTTGAACGACCTCAGGAGAAAGGTACGTTCCATGGCATCCAAGCACCACCTGGTTGTCCTCAAGATTGGCGGTAGACCCCCACCTCCTACCCCACAGTTCACATTATGGGAGGACAAGGTCTTGTCATCCTATATCTTGAGGGACTGACAGGATTACCTGGGGGAGTGAAGTCCGGTAAGTCACAACAACATTCATGACATCAAACAGTTATTTCATGCATGCTCAGTCATGACCTTTCCCCACCCCAATGACCAAAACAACCAGCGCCCACTGTCCAAATCTCCAAATACCCCTCACTGCCATGCCACAGGTCAAGTCAACTCACCTTGGGCCATAGTGTTTGGGAAGGGCATGTGAAGTCCTGGGAATTGAAAGCACTACAATTCCCGGAAGGCACTGTTTCAACATTAACAAAACCAGAACCACACACTGAGTTTAAAAGCTTTTGCATGTGAAACTAACAATCAAAGTAAATAAAACTGAATTGTCTACCATGTAACAGTCCATGGCAGTGACAGCTACACAATGGCTCACTACCAGTACCATTACAAGCAAATCACAGCTACACCTATGTACCATACCAAACTGGATTCAGAGAAAACATCCCTAATAATGATGTGTACTCACCTGGGGGGACACCTAAATGCCAAACTGGAAGCACTTGCAGTACATCCAGTCAGACAGCCAGGTCAAATTGTAATACCAATTTTGTGTGCCAACTCTGACACCATTGGGCATTGTTCAGCTTCTTGTTGACTCAATAATACCATACAGCTTACTAGGAGAGAATTGTACATTGTCATGTCTTCATGCAGACAAGATATGAGGGTATTTGCGAACATTTAAACACCAGCATACTCCAAGAGCATTGACCGTGCTGTATGTAATTCCAAATCTCTGTGTCCCACATTGTACTACCCAGCCGCTGTCATTGTCATGTCAGGGGATCATGTAAAGGCAGTGCGTGCATATCACATACATTGTGTAGTTGTCTAATTTATTACTAGTTGCATTACTTACACCAACTGTATGTTCTACTTCTCCTACAGTTAACCTTGCTATCCCCAACATGGGGAGGATACCAGTGATAGACACTACCCCTCTGGATGAATGCCCCAGTGAAGAAAACACCCCTGAATGCCTATACACTGAGGGGCATATTTAAGGCCCCTTGAGCCACCTTGCGCCACATTAATGTAATTTATTTTGACGTTAATGCAGCTCAACGAGGCCAAAATCACTGTGCCCTATTTACAGAGTGGCGCAATGCATGCATTGCACCACTCTGTATCCCTTTGAGCTACATTATGCCTGCGCCAGGCATAATGTATGCAAAGGGGGAGTTCCCCCATTAGGGGAGCCGGTGAAATGGTGCCAGGACATCTATGGGATTACCTTGCACCATTTATAACGGCACTTTTAACGCCTGCTCAAGAGCAGGCATCAAAAGGGGGCTCCCATACTTTTGAATTGGCCCCTATGTAATATTTTGGTGCTACTCCTGCAGACTACATCAATAGAGTCATAACAAATGACACTATTGCCAACTACCCTGTGCCATGGTGTGCCTTATTTTAAATATGGCACACACATGGTGGCGGTAGGGGGGTGCTAAGAGGTGCAGGGAGAGTTGTGCTGCACTCAGTGCAACACCACTTTCCACAAATCTGCCCCTGAGGACGAAGCTGGCCCATCAGGGACAACTGGTGAGTCAACAACTGTCTGCCTTACCCTGCCCACAACAACTCCTTCCTGCCCTATTGCAACTATATCACAAGCAGCCACTCACCCCCAAACTTGTGTCCCAAGGACAGTCTCTTCCATCATGTGCTCCCCAATACAGGTACATGAGTCTCCTAATGTCACCCTTGACAATGATGGTTTTGCCACCAGTAGGAGTGGGCACACAGTACCAGGGGCACAGGTACAATGGGGTACTGTGCGTGGGAGGGATGGTGTGGGCCAGAGGATGGGGGCTCCAAGGGACACTACTGACCAGAAGACCATCTCCCAAGTCTTGGTAGCCTACCAAAATTCTCAAGGCATGAACCGGTACTGACCATGATGGAGGAGATCAGACAGCTGCAGAAGGACAACCTCCAGGATGCCATGCAGCAGTGACAGGCCCAAAAAGCCATCCTATCTTCCATTGCTAAGGTGTAGAGGGACATCAACGTTACCCTGAGTAGCTCTGGCACCCAACATCAGGCCTTTTCCACTAGCCAGGAGACATAAGGCCACTGACAGCTGTGGCTGCTAGTAGAATTGACATCCTGCTAGGGGAAGGGAATGCATCAGATACCCCACCATCTGTAGCAGAAGAACCCCCCGCAAATGTGGATGTCCACCCAGACATCCAGGAGGAGCAGATGCCAAGACTAAACCCACTGCCAGGAAGTGAACCTCTCCTCATTGGTTCCCCTTGTGTGTGACTGATACACCCTGTTGACTGTTCCGATACCCAACTCCATTTTCATATGCTGCAAGGACACTGGGCTTGTGTTTGCAAATGGTGTAGGTGCTACCTTGAGGATTTCAGCCGTCATGACTGAACCCTTCACTGTTAACTTTATTTCATTTCTGTTCTAATTCACTCATTTTGATGTTCACTCCCCAATAAATACCACTTACTCACAGATCCTGTGTAGGTGGGATGTGTCTACCATATACTACTGCCATGTATGACAACTAGTGTACCAAAATGTTCCTCTCCAATGTTCTACCTCTGTTATGCTCATCACACATGTACTGAAAAACCAGGATATATATTGCTTTGGTATTTTAACATACACATGACACGAGCCACCTGTATTGTACATCTTCAGATATTTATTTGGAACATAACAATCAGCACATTGTGAAGTCATACTGTCGACTTCGGTGCTTCAGCTTAGATGTCATTCACTTCCAACCCACAGAATAAATAAGTTAGGGACATATAAGTCTATCACCATCCCAGGAGGCAGACAGATCCTTTTAATGTATCATCAGATAAAGCCTTATCACATACCCATACCTCATCCTTCCAAATTACCATACCCCATTAAACAGACAGAGGTCAGTACTAATCTCCTCAGTCATAGAAGCTGCCACTTAACATGGTCACATATCTGTAGGCTTGCCACTCGCCAGTCTTCAGATACATGCACATTTGTCTGCAATGAGGAAACACACTGACAGCTATCCACAAATTAGGTCACACACAACACAAACCAAAATGCTGGTAGAGTGTCTGGATAGCACATCATGACGTGTTAGACATCAATGAACACACACATACCCCCATTTAAGCTACCTCCAATACCAAACAGGTCTATTTCGTGGAAAAGGACACTTCCAATCCATTGTCCTGATAGTCTGGGCATATAATTCACACACCACAATTCAGATAGTTGTTGCATGTTTGCAATTGTCAGTTGTGAAGGTTGTAGACTCTGTGACATGAAATGGTTTTGGATTGTATGCAACATGCTGTCACGTGTTTGGCACATGATGTGGTTTCATTCATGGTACATTATACCAGCTAAAAATGCAGGTATGTGTGAAATTTGTGTATGTGATATGTTAAAGTGATTGTTACCACTATTTCCCATTGATTGGTTGTTGGTTGACTATGTTGCTATGGATAGGGACTCAGATTCATTTTGGTAAGTCAGGTTTTCATGAAATGGCTATTGTGATAGCTCCACTGATGTGATGGTATAGTAGGTGTGTGGTAGGTCTCGTGCTGGTGTGTGATTTTGTAGTAAAGTAGGGGTGTAGATGGTATCTAGTAGTGACATGATGTTGTCACTAAGCTGGGTCTACCTCGGGGTGTATTACAAGTGTTTGTAATATGATTGAGGTGTAGAGTGTGATGTTAGTGTATCAAAAGAGAGGGGGAGACAGGATCCAGTTCTTCATACTCACTCTTCCTCCAGTGGACACTCCCTGGTAGTGGAGGACCCATCTGGGACCACCCCAGCACCATCCCTGTCTGCAATCCCCCTTTCTAACACTGCCTTCCCTGTAGCTACCCACCTAGTTGGCTGTGCCCGCTCACCCAACAGGGTGGGCATCTCCTTTGCTGTGGGCACCTTTGCCCAAGCCCCTACTAGCCCTGCTGCCCTCAGAGAGGAGGCTGTTGACCTACTGAGGTCTAGCTCTGTGGGTCAGTCGACCATCGTGAATGCCATCTAGGGACTGGCAACTCAATCCAACAGAGTAATGCATTCCTGGAGGGGATGCGCAATGCCTGGGCTGGCCTACAGAGATCTTTTCAGGCTCTGGCTTCCACACTGATGGTAGCCAGTCACCCTTTGTCTGCCATCCCCCTTCCACCTTCTTCTTCCCAATCCCAAACCCCTCTTCCCAGACCCAGCCAAAGCACACAAACAGACACCCAAACAGACAGGCATGCATCCACTTCAACATTCAAGGGAAGCTCAGACAGACATAAGCACCACAAGACATACCACCGGCAAGAAAAAAGCAACATCCAGATGCACACACAGCAACAGTCACAACCTGCCCTGACATCCCCACCACCCCCAGCATCACAGACGGTACACCAGACACACCTGCAGACACCAACCCAACATTCAAAGATCCAGAAGGTACACACATCCTACCCACAGACAGAATCAAAGAAGACCCTCAGACATCCATCCTAGTCAACACACACACTTCTACATGCATCACATCCACCATACTTGCAATCACCACCCCAACAGACACCCACCCACCACGGCATCCCCCTGCATCTCCACCACTCCTCATCCCAAGACACATAAACACCCTCACCTACCCAATGGACACCCATCACCCACAAGCATACCTCGCACAAACATAAATTGAGGACATCCACACCAACACCTCTTACTTTTGGAGTTTTCCCTTTTAGCTTGAGACCACTAAACATGTTGCTTCCCTCCCCAAGACAGTCCCTTCCACCTTCAAGGCCTCATCTGCCTCCCTGCAAGTACCCATGTCCTTCCCTCTGCCAAAAGATCTACCCCTCCCAAAAAAAAGCGAACCCTTTCCGGAACCTAAACCTAAACCCCTACCCTCCCAAGCCACATCCCAAAGGCCCTCCTCCAAACCTAATCCCAAACACTCCCTCCTCCACCCTCTGAAAATCCCTGAGCTGCCTGCCTGCCCCCTTGATGCCCCTACCTGTGCAGGTTACATGGCAGTCAGGAGTCAAGTTCGGGGCACACATATGTGCACTGTGTGCACTTAAAACTGTTGTTACGGGACTGGACTCTGACCTTTGTTTTCCAAATTTTGATTTTATAATATATTCACCAGTCAGCCTGTTGTTGGTTTAGTGTTTACATCTTTGTCACACTTTTCTTTTCCTTGTATGGAGTTGTTCTTAGCTGACGTATTTTATGTGCCAATATTTGTGTGTCTGTGGTGCTTGTGCTACCTGTATTGTTTCAGCAGGATGTGAGATTGTATGCTGTGATTTGGTCCCCCTGTGATCATGTGTGTATTGGTTGACTGCCACATGTCTGTTCAACACATTTTGTTGTCATGCTATTGAGTGGTGTTTGTGTTTAGATGTGTTTGTTGCTGTGTTATGTGGCTTGGTGTGTTTTGACAGTGTGCATGTTTACTGTATGGTATGATGGTGATAATGTGCTATGTGTGATGTGTTTGTCAATTGGTCACTTGTATGGTTGTGTGTATTCATTGCCTGTCAGCTGTAGGTTGTGTTGTATGGATGATGTGTCCCTGGATAATGTATATGTGAGTGCTTGCCAACATGTTGAGGATTGTATGGTAGTGGCATTGTTGTGACGTGTTGTATTATTGTGTATTATTGTGTGTGACTGGGCCTGAGCTGTGTTTCCATGCATAAGTGTGTGTTTTTGACGTGTGGGTGGGTTTGACGTAGTGTGTGTACTGTGTATGTGCGGGTGTGTGTGTATGGCTGTATGTGAGTGAGCGTGTTAGTGTGTAGTAGTGTGTGGCTGTTGCCCTCTTACCCCCATCCCAATGCTGTATTGTGTGTGCACATACATTGACAATATACAACAGTTACAGATATCCAGCTGAGACCACAGCACTCTGATACAAGTACTTAAATCCAGATATTAGTTTGTTGAGTTATAAAGGGTTTGAAACCAGTCCTTAGATAACACAGTAATCTTCGTTGTTGTTCAATTTGGAGTTTTATTATCATCAACAGTGGTTCTTTGTAACTGGTTTGTTTATATACAGCCAACAGTCATAGCCTCTGATAGTAAATACTTTCATTAACAGCCAACACATGTTTCATCACACAGTGACATTTTCAAGGCTGTAAAATATGAAGTGAACACATACTTTAATTTGCCAAAAAATAGATAAAAAGGTATGGTGTGAGTAAAGGGATGTTACACCGTGCAGATGTGAAAAAACGTGTCACACATTTTAATAGCCGAAATGAGTAAAGTAATGTTTGTTAGATTAACTTTAAATCAAAGGTTGTATTTCCCTCATTTGACAATTTAGATCCAGATCTATTGGGAGAATGGGAACACTTGATTGCCTTATCCTCGATTGCCACGATGAATATTTTCATCAGACATGGCGACAGAAAAAGGTATCAATTATTGATAGAAATTCATTCTCTAGAACAGGGGATTAAAATCATGAACTTGCCAGATGCTACCGAAAAAAACTATAACATTTTGAAAGAAGTACTTAACACACACCAACTCAATATTGAAGACAAACAATTGATAAAACTCAAAGGAGATGTTAACGACTACCAGAATGGTCCTATTTTTATTTCTCTAGCAAATGTGAAGATGTCCAAAATGATGCCCAATCCAGGCCCTTCAGAAAAGATATCACCAATACATCCGATCTCAATAGTGCAACGGATATCGCTAGCATTTCAAGTGAAGAAACTGATCCACCTACTGAACACTGGAAGGCACTTGCTCTTATTTTTTAGAAGAATTGGAAAGATACAGGAAAGGGATGCATCAAAAGTACAACAGACCGAGCTCAGACACAAAAAAAGAGAGGAGGGAAGAACAACAGACGTGGAAAGAAGAGAAGGTCTGACTATACAATCAGTCTCACGCAACCAGAGAACGAGTGCAAGTTCTATATCATCTCCAGTGGCCAATATGACCCAAATACGTAATACTGACATTGTACAAGTTATTAATTTATCCACCACTGTACTCTCTTGTGACTGAATAAATGTACTCAGCAAAGGTTTAGGCTTTTGTCCTGTCTCTGCACCTAACTACACGGATATACATATTGATTTTTTAAATTTGTACATTGTATTAAGTTGAAAAAATTCTTCATGGATAAAACTAGTCAAAACAATAGACCTAGTCTGATGATCCCTAAATGCAACAGAACCATTTAGGGCAAACAAGATATTCAAATGGTTTTATCTCTTGACATTATGGACACCCCTGCTCCCAATACTCAGGACATCTTAGAACACCTTGATATCCAACAAAATTTAGAGTTAGACAGTGGACTTAGACCCAAATATTCCTTTATCCGTACCTTATCTTTGGACAACCATATTGATGTTTTCTATAAAGCAGTCAGTGCAGATCTGTATAGCTTTTAGGACAAGCATAGAACAGCTGGATTTGGTCACAGAAGTAATCTCCAACCACCGGAACTACTAGCTCTGAACAGACTATCTACTAACAAGGATATCATATTCAGGGAAGCAGTGGTATCAACGTGGTAGTTATGTATAGAGAGGACTACATGACTAAAATTAACATACAACTAGGGAACACAACTGCATATATAAGTCTCACTGGCAACCTGTTGTTGGAGGTCACACGCTTGATGGAGAACAGACTCTCCTACTGGAGGAATCTCTGTCTCATCTCAGACTATGAATTTCAATATATGTATCTCTGCACCATGAGTATCATGTATCTATATACTCTCTAACGTCCACAAACCAGTTACGTTTCCTCCAGGTAGACCATCATATCTGGAATCTGGTCGCCCACAAAACATTTGTCAGAATACATTGATTCTTTTTTACAACCCTTGGTACTTAACTTACCATCTTATATCCAAGACACGAGGGATTTATTATGCCAGTTAGAGAATGTTGATTGGACAGAAGACTAAGTTTGTGAGCTTGGATGTGAACTCACTGTATATGTCCATTCCTCTAGAGAGGGGCTTGGAGACATTGGGGGTCATTCTGACCCCGGCGGTCTGAGACCGCCGGGGCCAGGGTCGGCGGGAGCACCGCCGACAGACCGGCGGTGCCCCGCAGGGCATTCTGACCGCGGTGGTTCGGCCGCGGTCAGATGCGGGAAACCGGCGGTCTCCCGCCGGTTTCCCGCTGCCCTGCAGAATCCTCCATGGGGACTCTGACACCCCCTACCGCCATCCTGTTCCTGGCGGGACTCCCGCCAGGAACAGGATGGCGGTAGGGTGTGCCGCGGGGCCCCTGCAGTGCCCATGCCAATGGCATGGGCACTGCAGGGGCCCCCGTAAGAGACACTGCAGACACTGCTATGCAGACACTGAAATACACGACGGGTGCCACTGCACCCGTCGCACCTTCCCACTACGCCGGCTCAATTCTGAGCCGGCGTCCTCGTGGGAAGGCTGATTTGCCCTGGGCTGGCGGGCGGCCTTTTGGCGGCCGCCCGCCAGCCCAGGGTAAATCCCAAAATACCCTCAGCGGTCTTTCGACCGCGGAGCGGTATTTTGGTGGGGGAACTTCGGCGGGCGGCCTCCGCCGCCCGCCGAAGTTAGAATCACCCCCATTGTCTACTACACTTTGTCACAGAGATGAAACACTATATGAACATACTAATATGTTAATAGACCTCACACGACTGGTTTTAAAAAATAATGTGTTTTTTTACATGATGGTAACTGGTACAGACAAACTCAGGAAGTTGCAATGTGGGCTAAATTTTCACCGCCATATGCAAACCTCTACATGGGACATTTTAAAAAAGAACATCTTTGGACGGATTGTCCTCCTGCTATCTTACAATATATCTTGTACTGCGGAAGATACATAGACGATATACTAATTATCTGGACTGGCACAAGTCAGGATTTAGTTATCTTCATTAACCATCTGAATGCAAACAACTATAATCTGGTCTTTACATACTATGTGGGTATAGACCGAATTTAATTTTTGGATGTCATGTTATAAGTAAATAAATAACAAAATGCTCTCTAGAATGCACAGAAAAACAACTGCGTGAAATTCCATCTGACATGCACATAGTGCACATCCAAGTGCACAGATTATTGCAATCCCACATGAGAAAATGATGAGAACTAGGTGTAATTGCAGTAAGAATTATATTTTTTTTAGAAGAAATTGACTTACTGAAAAAAAGTTTCCACAAAAGAGACTATT
This sequence comes from Pleurodeles waltl, assembly GCF_031143425.1. NCBI lineage: Eukaryota > Metazoa > Chordata > Amphibia > Caudata > Salamandridae > Pleurodeles > Pleurodeles waltl. Next base: position 783,885,213 of record NC_090443.1, on the reverse strand, counting down.
CAGATCAGATAATCTCCTTGGCCAAGAAACGTATAACATCCAAACAACGCAGTACGTTGCTAATTCATAGGGAAACCAAGAATATAAAAAGAAAATAACGTACCCGATACAGTCCAGTGAGCACAGCAGTATATCGAATATTGAAGAGACATTGGCACCTATGACTCTTAAATACTGGTCTTGGCAAAATATGAGGTGGGACACGCTCTATTACGCACAGTGGAGGACTCACTTTGAGGAACATATTTTGTCCCAGCTACGTTGCACCTTTGACACAGGACAGTACCACCACATGGCTGCCTACCAGACCTAAAGGCTTTTACAAATGTGGGGGCTGCATTAACCTGTCAGTTTGCACATAACAAAACTTTGACACTTTCATATAACACTCAGGAAACCCACCATGTTAAATAACCAATTTATTAATTGAAATACCAATTATACGGTGTACTGCATAGTGTGTGTCTGTGGACTAATAATATGTGGGCAGCACCACCCATCCACTTAAAGAACTGATTCAGGAACACATCAGATCAATCAGAAACTTCAACACCAATTATCTACTAGCAGGCCACTACCACTCTAAACAAGAGGAATCAGAGATTTTGAACATCAGATTCCATGGTATTGCTCAGGCTACTAGCCACCCTAGATTAGGTGACAGAAATAGGGAATTAAGAAAATTTGAAGCCAGATGGGTTATAAAATTGTGGGCTGTTGAAAATGGTTTAAGCACTGACAGGGAACTACATGTGTTCTTGGAAGAAAATCATCCCCATGATGACACATACTTTTAACTTAAAAACTGTTTGGTTAAAGACCTTATCATTGTCTGTTATGTGACATTTGATTCTCGTACATTTGAATCCTACTTTTTACAGTGTACAATGTCTGTTAATACCATTCCTGAACTGTCATTAATTATTACATACTGCCCCATGGTTGTGGGTTGTGTCCAGCTCTCCTTTCTTTACTTTCTTTTACTATGGGATTTTTATATTATATATGGTTGAGTGATAATTTTCCCGTGTTCCTTCTGACTCTTCATCCCTTCTCTCTTATATCTTACGGACTTCAGCCTTCCTTTCCTATAGAGTGACTTTTAGGAGTCTATTGGACTATCATCTGTAGAGACTTCTTTCTATTTCAGCATAACTGCTGTGAATGAGAATATACTGGCATTACGCTCCCAACAATTTCACATCAGAATGTGGCTGCCAATACATGGTAAGATTAGGGACTCGACCAGAGGGAGATACTTTTTCCACTTCCTCATTCAGGTATATAACTTACATCACCTGACTTACATTTTTCAACACGCTGGTTATGGACTATGTTGGGTGGACGGATCACATGCTCTTTGAGAACATTGACCCTCATAACAAGTCATTTGGTATTCACATAGGGCAATTTTGTTAAGACTATTTGCATACTGTGGCCCCTACATGAGGATTTCCTCTATCTAAAATGGGTGCCATAACCACAAACGATACGAGGACCTTTCTCATAATTAGCCCTCTCTCTGTTTCCAATATGTTTTTTTAATGAATCACGCCCACTATGTTTCTTCTACACACCGCACGATATGAGGATATCTTTCACAAATAGTCCTCTCTCTGTTTCCAAGGATGTTCTTAAACAAATCATGCCCACTACGTTTCTTCGACATTTGGAATGAAGACACTGAGAACTGATGGTCACTCCCAATCTCAAGGTAATGATCCACTCTTTTTATGCCTGCATATTACACTTCAGTTATGCCTCAGTATATGTACCAACTGTTTACTTACCGTACCCTACAGACCTTTGGATGTTTATTATAGATTATAAACAATTTGGGCATATGATCCAGCTGTATATATATTTCAGCTGGACCTTAAAAATATACATGGACTCGAGTTTTTTCTGTGTTTTTTAATACTTTTGGACCTCAGTAAAGATACACAAAATCACTAGGGCTATATAAGCTCCCTACGTAAGTGTCCTAAGTCATGTACTTTACGGTACTTTTTTGTACTTCTTAAAGGTAACTTTTCAAAGGTTGGAACATATATGACGATATGGTCATATATTTCACTAGTAAATCCTGTAGCTGTATATTTATCTCTGCTGGACCTTATAAATATACATGGACTCAAGTTTTTTCTGTGTTTTTTAATACTTTTGGACCTTAGTAAAGATACATCAAATCACTAGGGCTATTTAAAATCCTTACGGATGTGCCTAAATCATATTAGGTAACTTGCAGCACTTTTTGTTACCTCTCATAAGTCCCTCTTCAAAGGTTGAATCGTATATATCAACGTGGTCATATATTCTACCAGTATGCTTATTATCTAGTTTAATAACACAATAAGATTGGGATATTAGGTCTTATGTAATTTATAATTTGGATGTGGGTACGTTTTATATATCACGTTTTACTACCTGGTTTTCCATTCAGGTTCCCTTCTCCTACACTTCTTCTTCCTTGTCTGGACACAGGACGTATCATGGTCCCACAATTCTCCATTCCTGCTGTACATCTTTTCGCAAATCATTGATGTCTCACTTTCCCTGGAGACTCTCTGGAGGAGATAACCTTTTGAAGTGATTGCATCATTTAATCTGTTCCATATACTAAACACAGGTACCTAGCCTTGTTCTTTAGTTTATAATTTTTATTTGAAAACTTATTGGAAGCCCACCAAACTCAATGATTTTTTTTATTATGTAGCAGCTTTCTCATATTACTGACCTAGTTTTATATGGACACAACTTTGTTGACGTCTTCGGTAAGCCAATAGGATTTGCTTCTCAGGACTCTGAACAAACAACTGCAGGAGATTCTTACCTATGAACACCTACATTAAAAAGTCCTTAAATAAAACAGGTGATTTGTAAGGTAATTTTTATTATTCACAACCTTTATCTGGATCCCTTGTATTATCCAGCTAGATTAAATTTCAGCACTCTCTCTGCAGTTATTTTAACAATGAAGTTGAGTCCTCCCAGATAGTATCATCTTACCTGGGTGGGGCTAGGTGATCATATGATGAAGCATAACCCTATAAAATGTGTGAGACCACCTAGTCCGTAAAGGGAACTCCCTCAAAGGTTTAGCCACCTATCACACTCATACTTTTCTTGTTGACTATGCGCTCAACCAGCGCTAAGGGGCATATTTATACTCTGTTTGCGCCGGATTTGCGTCGTTTTTTTTTACGCAAATCCGACGCAAAACTAACTCCATATTTATACTTTGGCGTTAGACCCGTCTAGCACCAAAGATCTTGGAGTTTGCGTCATTTTTTAGCGTGGACACCTTCCTTGCGTTAATGATATGCAAGGTAGGCGTTCCCGTCTAAAAAATGACTCAGAGGCAAGTGCGCCGTATTTACACTCCCGGGCAAAAATGACGCCCGGGAGTGGGCGGGTCAAAAAAAATGACGTCCAGCCACTTTAGCGTAATTTTTTAACGCCTGGTCAGGGCAGGCGTTAAGGGACCTGTGGGCTCGGAAGGAGCCCAGAGGTGCCCTCCCATGCCCCCAGGGACACCCCCTGCCACCATTGCCCACCCCAGGAGGACACCCAAGGATGGAGGGACCCATCCCAGGGAACTTAAGGTAAGTTCAGGTAAGTATTTTTTTTTTTTTTTTTGGGTGGCATAGGGGGGCCTGTTTTGTGCCCCCCTACATGCCACTATGCCCAATGACCATGCCCAGGGGACATAAGTCCCCTGGGCATGGCCATTGGGCAAGGGGGCATGACTCCTGTCTTTGCTAAGACAGGAGTCATTTCAATGGGGGTTGGGAGTAAAAAAAAATGGTGCTAATCGGGTTGAGGCGAAAATTTTGCCGCACACCAGGCAGCTCCGCCGGCTAACGTCATTCCATAAATAAGGTGCTCGCATGGTGCTTTGGAATGGCGTTAGCCGGCGTTAAATTTTTTAGACGCACAACTGCGTTGGCGCAGTTGTGCGCCAAAAAGTATAAATACGGCCCTAAGTGTCCTGTTTTCTCTCTGATCACCCCATACGCTTTGTGTGTTTACAGTTTAAAAGTAACAAGTCACTATCAGAACAAAACTTGCTAACCACTAAGGGTCAGACTCAGAGATAGGTGTCCCTAACATGTTCACCATTATGTTACATCCATGCACCTTTTGGATAATACAAGCCCTCATAGGTGTGAGACGGATCTGCTGGGTGAGGTAAAGATAGACATATTAAACAATCAGTATTTGACATCCTTAGAAATTACACAGTAATTTACAACTGTCAGATCCCAACATAGACTATATCCTTTTATCAATGTAATACGTTGAATCATACTCATCAGTATCTAAAAACATTGTAATGTAATTCATGTTATCCCCACATTTTGTGGCAATATACCATATGTATACACCTATATCACTCTGGATTGGTAAATCAATACTTACTAATCCATACAAACAATACTATTTTAATCACCCAAATAATAATAATTGTTTATTTGTTTAAATCTTTATTTCAGCTAAACTAGCCATAAAAGAATACAATTATGAAAACATCCATACTAATTTAAAAATAACATGTATAAATTACATATAATCCAAGGAGTACTTATGTTAAAGTCATTACATAAAAAAACATATTAAACTTCATAAAACCATAATTAATACACACTGTTAAGTCCAAAGTGCATAAGATAAAAATCAAGAAGCAGAACAACAATCTCACTACATTAAGAGGAAGCTTTCTTATGTTTGAGCCACCACATACACATCATAAACCTCAACACGGCAAAGACAACAGATTGGCTGGTATCACTTCTCAAAATTCTAAATGCCATACTAACATTTCCAAGGCCCAAATGGTGACACACTGGGAAGATCCACTTTTTCCTACATCCCTGGTAGGCTGGGCAAAAAAGAATGACATGAACTGCGGATTCATTCCTTTCAGAGCCAACAAGGCACTTTCTAATAGAATCTGCACCTCCATGATTCTATATTGCTGTAAATGAATGTAAAGGAAGAATGCCAAAATGAAATTTAAAATAAAGAGATCATGCTCCTGGTGGTTCAATGCCATCCAGGAATGATTCCAGCTGACACTAACCTTTGATCTCTAAAAAGGAGGCAATAAGGTGGCCAGACCTACAAGAGCTCATAATTTGGGAGTCAATTAACAGCCAAAAAGCCCCTTTTTATGCCTGTTTGGAAACTAGGACAGCATTTTCAGGATAGAGCCAAGATTCTCAAGCCAGATCTGCCATAAGCAGTGCTTAACCTCCCTTAGCCATGTGCTCTTACTAGCACCTGACAGCCCCATTACTTCTTCTAGTGCTCTCCAAAAAATACTAACTCCGGGGCAGACCATAGCCTTTTCCAATACAACAAGGGTCTGAGCCTGGCTACATCAATAATCCTTTTTAGACTCAGGTCAAGCTGCAGTGGATGCAAATGAGTACTTGCAGGCAAATTACACAAGTTCCTCATTAAATGGTTCTCCACTTGCTCAAGAGACCTTATATCTAAGCTACCTCACAATTCCCGATTGTACAAGGAAGCCCCTAGATCATGGCACGTATACATCTCTAGTGCTGAGGATATTAAGGGAAAGGAAGAATTGAGCTGATCCCTCAATGCACCCACAATATTGTTCCAGCTTGAGCCTACTCTTCTGAATATGGACTGACCAATAAAAATTTTGGGAAACAGTAACCCCAGATAATCAAATACTGGTAATCGTTCTAGCATTCACCATTAAGCGATGGGTTTGGTCAAGAGGATGAGCAAGGGTTAAACACCATATAGTTTGTCTTACTAAGGTTGATCTCACACCGTGCTGCTTGCAAGAGACCCCAAAGCAATCCAAAAGCTTTTGCACTCCCACAGGGGACTTGGAAAGCAACAGGGTATCATCAGCAAATAGTAGGGCAGGGACCTTAATACCAGCCAAGCACGGATCATCATCCTTACACTTCTCCAAAGATCATTAATATAAAGGTGGAAGAGTGTGGAGGCCAGCATATACCCCTTTCTCACACCCAGTCAATGAGGTTACGATCCGTAATCTCTCCCCTGAGTTCACATCTGACCTGGTCAAAGTTCTTAGGCCCAGATTTATACTTTTTTTGTGCAGCATTTGCGTAATTTTTTACGCAAAAGCGGCACAAACGTACAAAATAAAATTGTAAGAGTGACAATAACTTTTAGAAGATAAGCAGTAACAAATGGGAGAAAAAGCCACCTTGTTAAATCTGGCAGAATGGTTCGCTGCTTGAGCAATGCCCTAACCCCACAGATGTGCTGCTTGGTGCATATGTTTTGCCAGCCGAGGGTGGTGGTACTGTCCCCACTATATTGTCCTCTCTAGAACTAGCTAGGCCAGGCATGTTAAATCCCTCCACCTACCAATTATGAAACTAGTGTCCTGGAACTTTGCTAGGTTAGCACCCAAGCTGGCATGCCTATTATGGGGCTCGTTTATAGACTCTTTTGATGTTTGCTCGTTCCAGGAAATCTGGGCTTTAGTCCTGTATTACTGGGCAGTGTTTTAACTTTTTCGTGGAGTCTGAGTCCTCGGGGAAGGGGTGGCCTTAAGAGGGGCAAATTGTCTGGCCGAAGACTACCTTATGTTGCTCATCTAAGGCCCTTAGTTTGGGCAGCCCGATAGTTTGTGTATTTCTTTGTCCTTTCCAAATGGTTGGTCAAAAATTTGAATAAAGTATATTGCAGACCTGGGGTGATTGGTGTTGAAATGCAAGTCATAAATCTGATTGATATTCATCTGTCAAAGCAAAACGGGGAGTCCCTCAAGATTGTGACAGGGAATTTTACCTGCAAATTTAAACCGTTGTCAGTTGACTGGGAGGATTTTGGAATGGTGTGTGGGGAGTTCCAGGAGTTACTATTGCCCCTGTGACTAGGTGGTCTGCCACAATACTGCAGTTTAACGGTCTTCGGGCATGCAATGGGAGAACCAAATCCAAAGCAAACCAGAGGACACACCTTTCATCGGCAGGAATGCACTAGTCTGATAGATTATATCCTCTTAGATGTTAGGATGTGGCCATTTCTATTTGATATGGAAGTATTACCCATAGTGGATAGTGACAACAATGCACTGAGTCTAACTTTAGCCCCCCCTCTGCAGTTCTCTTCCAAAAAATTCCAATGAGATTTTAGATCTGAGGCTACATCCTGCAAACAATCGATGTAGCCATAAATGGAGTATGGTGGTTCAATCGAAAGGTACCCTGGTCAAGTATTAGAGGCTGTAGCAACAGGACTGACTGCTTTGGAATCAGATGGTTCCTTCAAGGATTGTATGGATCCATTGATGAAAATAAGCATAGTCCACAATTCTATGTTTGAATCCCTTAGGGGTCTGAAACAAGGAAGCCTTATGGTATAATATGTCTTGCAGGGAGGCCTGAGGCACCTGGCAGTTAAAATTGGGATGGGTTAGGCAGGACATACAGTCCACCTGGGCATGTTAAAAAGCCATCATTTGGCATCCAAAAAAGATTGGGAGCGATTTAAATGGGCTTTAATGCTGGAAGCTGTCAAATGGAAAGATCTTTGCACTTTTTGGCGCACTGTGGCTGGTGGTGACCTGGGAACCGAAGCTAGACTTGACAGTAACATTGCTACAGATGGTTGGGTACAACACTTTTCCCAGTTTTACACAATTTGCACCACTTGTGACCCAACATTAAAAGATGAGGTTTTCCAGCACAGATACTGAATCCACTGTTACCATGAAGTTATCATTACCAAGGGGTTGTTGTCTGCATTGCCTACAAAGATGATACTGAGGCCCCCTGTGGCAAGTATGACTCTCAGGGTTTGTCTAGTTGTTTCGGGTGCTGCTGATTTGCCCAAATAAGGCATCTGGGCTAGATAATGTCACTGATGATTTGTTCAAGTTATTTATGGTATTTGGTGCCAGTATTTTGTCCTTCTTTTACATGCCCTATTAACTGGTACACCTATGCCTCCCTGGTGGGATCATTCTCGTTTTTAAGAAAGGTTGTTGATTCCTACCTGTTAAATATAGGCAAATCAGGCTAACTGATAGACGGCAAAAAATGTTTTGTTGCATAATTTTGAATTGATTAAATAAGTGAGTGAGTAAGTTGGCTTCAGAGAGGGGGTAGGCACATTTGATCACCTCCAGTTGCTATTCTGGAAGTATGTATCCCAGAGGGGCAACTTGCTTTATAATAGTTGTTGATCTCTGTTCCACTTATGACTTTGTCCCTGAAGAGTCTTTATGGAGGATGTTGAGGGAGATGGGTGTTCCCGCTTATCTGTTGAAGGTCATTGATGGCCAACATTCAGACCCTCTTCCAATGCCTTTAGTCTCATCATCCACAATGCCTTGTTTTCCACAAGTTGGAGTTTCCTATCTTTCCTCATTTTAATATCTTCCTCGTGCCTCTGTAACACTTAATTTAATATGGTATAATTTATTTGTGTGAGAACAGCTCAATTCATATCCAATATCTCTTTCTCTTTTTTTCCAAATGCAACAAAATATATGCAGGTAGTATTATCAGGCCAATCAGAGAAAGAATAGCAGAACATTTCAGAGCGATTAGGAAGGAGGATGACAGATATTAATTTGCCCTTCACACTCGTACTTGTGGAAAACAAGACTTCCATAAGAACTTTAACTTTCATGGCATGGAAATTGTACAGCTCCATAGGGCAGGGGGAACCATAAATTACAATTACGGCAATGTGGGACATTGTGGATAGCGAGACTTAAGTAATTGCAAGAGGGTCTGAATGTTGAGTAAGAATTACATTATTTTTGGGGTGATTAAGACCATATTGTCGAGTATTAATGAGTATTGAAGTGCAGATGCAGGGTTATATACATGTGTACATGTGGTATATTGCCAATAAATGTGCGGATAGCATGAAGTACATGGCAACATTTTTAAATACTGGTGACTATGATTCAATGTATCACATTGATATAAAGATATGGGCTATTTTGGGATCTGACAGATATAAATTAATGTGTAATTAATAAGGAGACCAAATATTGATTGTATAATATGTCTATATTTACCTCACCCATCAGTTACTTCTCACACCTATGCGGGGTTGCATTATTTGAATGGTGCATGGATGTAACATAGTGGTGAACATGTTCAGGACACCTATCTCTGAGTCTGACCCTTGGTGGTCAGCAAGTTTTGTTCTGATAGTGACTTGTTACTTTTAGACATAGTCCACTTTATTTTCCTGTTAGGTATACCCCTTATCTGTGACTGGTGGCACCTATCTCTCAGTCTGACCCTTGGTGGTCAGCAAGTTTTGTTCTAATAGTGACTTGTTTTTTTTCTTAGACAGATTGCACTCTATTTAACTTTTAGATTTACCCCTTCTCTCTGGTGGCACATTTCTTTCCTCTCTGCATGTATAACAATACCTGATTACACCATATAGCACTAGAGCCTGCTATCGCTACAATGGCATAATGTATAGACCCATCTATTGGTTGACCATCTAAAGTAAGAGGCATGAGAATATATTACAGTGTATATCGTTTTCGGTGGATAATTCAGTATTCTGATAACACTTAACCATTTGGTTTAAGTACTAATCTTGTGCACGTATATGGTTTGTTAAGTGTCTAACATGGCGCAAGCATTTTGCTGTTTACCTAGTCCTATTATGCTGTCAATCTTGGCCAAGCGCAACCTTCTTTAGTCATATGTTGATGTCATGTAGTAGTATGTGGTACATACTATTAAAGGGTACTTCAAGATGGTGCTGGGGTTCAATGCTACTTTTGGCGAGACACTGTGCAAACTCAGGAGTACTCTCCAAGGTAAGATATGGTATATAGTAATTGCCATCTTACTTGTTTGCTAGAGACTAGGCATGACGGTGGATACATTGTGCCTAGGTATGCACACATTACATATAGTGCACGTGAGTTACAGTGGGAGTGTGATGTGTAATTATCATACACATGTACAACACTGCTAAAATGGACTATGAGTTCCTGCGACATCTAATAGCAAGTTACATGTTAGTTTGTGTCATGGGTATGGCTTTAGGATGTATACAGGTCTCGGAAGAGCAAGATAATTTTATTCTCAAAAGCAGTCAAGTGCCATGACGTGCAAGTGTATTCACAAAATGTATTGTCATTTTCTTACAGCAAGTGTGGATAATATGGTAGGATTGAGGTATCTGATAAGTGGTGTACCACATGTTGTTCAGGGCATAATTGGAGAGGTAGTCTGGAAGTGGGTACAGCCTATAGATGGGCCTCAAATAATTGAGGGCAATCGATTATATGGATCAAATCAGCATAGTTTTTGGACAATAGATACGTAGTATACAGGCTGATGATGTGATTTTGACTTTTTTGATTTGTATAGGCACCACAAGATTTATTGAATAAAGAAAATTATGCAACACTTAAGATATTGAATTATATGGATCATATCAGACTAGGTTTTAGACAACAGATACATAGATTATAGACTGATGACGTGATTTTGATTTTTTGTTTTGTATAGGCACCACAAAAGCCATTGATCTGAAGAAAAATAAACACAAGATCTTGAATGTGAGTAGGTAAAATACTATATTAGCGCACCATGGCTCAGACGTGAATGAGATACGCACTTCAACACTTTACATTGCTTATTTTATATTTTGGAACATATGCACTTTAGACGTACTGTTTGCAAATTCAGAATGAGTTACTAAAATGACATAATTAATAGATATGTAGGGATCACAGGCTCTAGTTCAGAACTACTCGAACACATGGAGGGGAATATATACATTGGTTTTCACGTCGGTGATTTTGACAGCATTGTTGGATACACATTCTGCATGGATGGCTTTCGTTTTTCCTCACCTCCTTCTTTCTTGTTATGCAACAACCAATACTATTACTCCTAACTACCCCCTTACCATCATGAGTAGCTTGTTTATCACCTGAGTGATGGTACGGTTGATTTTAAGAGGGAATTTAATTACTACATACATGCATATCTATGATTTTGTTAGTGCAAAGTGCAAACATTATTTTGAAAGTCCCAGTTGGCATTACAAAACTATGCAATGACTAGTAAAGGGAACCCTGACTCATCCAAAAGGCTTTGAAGCTTCCAATGTTCACATTGTGAGTCCTTTTCTATTGTTAGGCAAGAGGGTATTCTTCATTGTAAGACCCAACAATAATTATCATGGGTGTGTGACTGCAGAAGCAGTTGCAAACCACTGATAAGACCCTTTCAATGGTGGGGTCCATTCAAGAGTGGAAGCCGTCCATGTGGGGAAGCTTCCATTTGGAGGATTTCAGCTGCTTCCATCAAAGTGAGCATGCAGCGGTCGCTAGGACCTCTGTGTGCTACCCCAGTGTCCATGTGCACACTTTCACTTTTTCACTTTTTGAAAAAACATTACTCTCCTGTACCTTCAAGCAAGGGGTCCTTCAATCACAGGACTTGTGAAAGTAAATTTTGAGCTGGAGCTCTGCTGTCCTTTGCAGGCCTCCACCGCTGCAATGCAGTGGTTTTCAATAACTAGCAAAGATGACTCGTAAATAATATATCAGGAGGTTCTTGTGAAAGGCCGCTTTGCGCTCCGCTGTTAGGCAGCGCAGAAAAGGATCAGGTAGTACCCTAACTATGAAAAATGCAGTGGAAAATTGAGATAAGACCCTCGTTTCCGCATTTTTATGTTGACTATGCTATTTCTGAAGGGGCTAAACTAACGCAAATCAGCCGAACCAGGGTCAAAAAATATTATTCTGACCAGAGCGTATTTACCAAGTTCCCTTTACATCAGACAAGAGGTACTTCTATAAAAAGAAGTCAGTTTGAGTGTATGAACATAAATATATACAGACTTTAGAACTTAGTACAGTTATCGTGAGACTTCTGAACGATAAACTTCTCCCTATCCATATTTATGTTCCAACAAGTTTTCCAATTACTGACAACGGTAAACCACTGAATGACTCTAGTCTTATTATGCCCCACTTTGTACTTTGCAAAGAAACAATTGAATCTTATCACTGCTTCGCATCTCCACGATGAGGGCTATTGACCCATAGCAAAGAAAGCCATTAAAAGAACTCTGTTTGTCAAACAGCAGTAATTGGGCTCGGTATTTACAGACCCTGACTGATGCACAGTCACTGTTTCACTTATGTGAACAAACAATAAAATGTAAATGATTGTGCCTGTTGCATGTTTCTACTCAGATATTGATAACAGTGTTATCATGCTCTGCTGACACTGATTCATTGTGTTTTTAGATAGATCTGAAATAGAGACCTGATTAAATCTCATGATGCAATCTCCCTTGTTCTGTGTGTACTGGGACTTCAACCGTTCAGAAATTAATCACATTTAATTTTCTATTTTATTTCTTTCATGGTCAACACATAAGCATAGAGATCAGATGTATAATAATCAAAAACTTCTTCATGCTTGAATACATCTAATACATCTGCTTCATCAGTGCACAACATTAAAAAGTCCCCTGACATATTTTGCCTGATTGGATAAGGTGGTACACTAGAGATTTCTTAGCAATGCAGATTTCACATATAATTCAATGGGTTATTTTCTTTCATTTATCTCTCACACACCACGGAAACTGAAATAAAATATTTTTTGCAAAAAGAAAAGCGTTCAACTAACTAATACAGTCACAGTGCAATCTACTGCATGTAAATACTTTCAGAAAGTCGATAATATTGTATTTGTTATTTTTAATAGCACACCAAGGAAAGGCCAAGGTTTGCTGGCCTGGGATTTAAATGGAATTATGTGGCGTGTGTTTCATAAGTACTAAAGCTAAAAATCCATTCCCACATTCAATCAAAGAGCAGCGTTTCGTTTTAAATCTTTAAAAAGCACACTGAAAGCAGTGCACTTAGTTTGTCAAATTAATAAAGTAGGTGAGCACCACTATGGTATTCACAGCTTGTGTCCTAAATTGGCGGAAGATGAAACTTACTATCACCGAGCTCATATTAATTAAAAAAGGTGGGATGTGTTTTTAAAATACAAACATGCATCCTGAAATGGGGTTTGAAAGGTTTTAGAGCCTTCGATTTTCTAAATCCTAAATGCTACATTTCATCTTGTGTGAATAACTGGAATAGAGAAACGATTGTAAAATGTTGAACTTTTTAGGTCTAGCCTTTGAAATAGCTTTAGTTATCTCGCTAAACTCCTACTTTCTAAAATAATGTATGCATTAAAATATATACATGTATAGATATTTGCTACGGCTTTTTGGTTAGCAGCCTTCATCCTTTAGTAGGAAATTTGGTAATTTATATTATGCTTCCGCCTAGCACAATATACAGTAAATAATGGCAAAGGGTTAGCAGCCTTCAGTCACTTGTTTCCTTCACTTTGAGTGATAGAACTTTTGCTTTTTCACATTCTGCACATCTCTCTGACAAATAGTTATGTTCTCCAATTTGTTTCTACATATTCGGCTCATCTATCTCACAAATAGCTATTTTATACAATTTGTTTTCACAGATCTGCTTTAATTTTGTTGTTGTTCTGTTTTTAGTTTTTGTTTTGATTTATTTTATCTCTCTCGACTGCCCAAGCAACGCTCCATTGCTCAAGGCAGTCCCTGCAGCTTCTCTGCCTCCAGCCTCCTCTTAGCTGTGGCTCATGGCAGTATCGCTAACTTCAGTTCCCCAGTCTCTGCCTTGACAGACTTATTTTTTACCTGACCAACTCCTCCTTCTCTGCATGACTCCTGGCAGTGGTGGAAGTTTCTCTGGCCCACCCTTCTTCCTTACAAACATTCTTCTTCTTACTTACAATTGTTGAATGTGCTGTAAGTATTATTAATAATTACAGCTTGAGTACGCATTTTTAGGTCTGGCGTTAGCAAAGATGCTTTAATCTTACTAAATGATATGTGTAATAATCTTCAGTTTCTTTGCAACCCTATTTTTCTTTGGAATTCTTTTTTTTTGCAAATCTATCTATCTATCTATCTATCTATCTATCTATCTATCTATCTATCTATCTATCTATCTATCTATCTTTCTACCTATCATTGACATGTACCTGATTGGCATATTTACTTAACATGTAAGTTCCTTGTACAGTGGTATAAAAAATGCCTAGGGCCTATAATTTAAATGCTACCAGTGAGACTGCACCACTAATTGTGCAATCCACTTACATTGCAGTGTCACATTGCCTGCCATGTAGCCCTGGTATCGAAACCCCCTTGCCAAGCCTTAAACTCCCCTTTTGTTACACGTGTCACCCCTAAGGTAGGCCCTAGGTAGCCAATAGGGCAGGGTGCTGTATAATTACAAGGTAAGGCATGTACTCGTAGCTTTTACATGTCCTAGTTGTGAAAAACATCCAAATTCATTTTTCACTACTGTGAGGTCTATCCCTCCCATGTGTTAACATTGGGAATTTTTATTACATTTATTAAGCTGTAACTCCGAAATGACAGGAGGTAGATATGGCATGTTTGGTACCTATGAATTTGTAACAATAAACCCTTTTTAATGGTAAAGGTGAATTATAAGTTTGAAAATGCCACTTATAGACAGTGTGCAGGAAATTCCCAGGACTTCACAGAACCTTTCTAGAAGCTTTACCCACCTTCTAGGAGCAGGGCACCAGAGTATAAAAATATGACTCTCTGACTCACTTTTCAGCTCACTACTTGTCTTGCGGAAGGGCTCTTAGAGGACTGCCTGCTGTTGTGACCTGTAGTGCACACTGACAGGCTGCTGCTGCACCTGGAAGGACTGTTTTACTGCCTGGAGCCTGGCTTGAAGCCTCAGAGGCCAGCACTGCTGTTGAGCCATGCATCTTCACCTGCAAGTCCGGATTTCCAGAAGTGACTCCAAGGGCTAGTTTTCTGGCCTCCTGTTGAGAACTACAGGGACATAACAGGATCCCACTATCTTGAACGTGCACGTGGATCCAGCTTAAGTGAGTCCTGAACCCCCAACAGGCATCCATACAGTCCTGGACCCTTTGTTGTGGTGCTAAAGGTGGCCAGATATCCACAGTTAGTGATTTTATCTTTTAGGTGCTATTTATGAACCATAAATTCATAACAGGTTGTACTGATTCTTTTCTTGTTGTTGTTTTGGTGTCAAATGATTTAACACTTACTTTATTATTCTAAATTGGTTTAGGATTTAGATTTTGTTGTGTTTTTCACGTTATTACTGTTTGTGTGCAGGAAGAATACTTTACACATTGCCTCACTGCTTTTTGTGCCAAGGTACCCAGGGATAAGACAGGTTAATTTAGTGACTTGTGGTGGTTCACCCTCCAAGTGATTGCGGCTGTTGCTTGACCAGAGCAACCAACAAGCCAATTTCTCACACAGACCTTATCCATTAGCCTGTTGTTGTGTCATTCACTCTTTTCTTCTACCCACTTCAGCATGCCTCATGAGGCAAAGGGTCAGCCAATTCAGCTATTGGCTGACTTCACTATGAGTTACGGCATGCTGCCCTTATACAAGGACCACATGCACACACAAAGTCATTCTTAGGTGTCAAGGACTACTATAGTAACAGTAATCAGTAGTAACAGTAATCATGTAGTAACATATGCAGGCAGGGAGATTTCGTACCAATGCTTGTAAATGTAAATCTATATATTCGGAAATATGCTCAGTGGTGTAGCTGATACTTGAAATGATTGGTCAAGACAGTTCCTGTCAATGTGTTTTGCAGTTTGATACAGGGCACTGTCAACATGATGGAACCTTCCATCAAACTGTGTTCTTTTTTAATTTTCCAAAACAAAATTCCAAAGTCATATTTTCTTTTTGATAATGCAAGAGATACTGTAGGGGCCCTCTGTTAGAAATTGGTTTATTTGTAGGTGCAGGTAGGTACCTACAGCTAGTAACAACACCGTAATCGCACATAAGGTTGAGTCAAAGTCTCAACAAAGTAATCCTAGCTTACCCCTTGGTAGCCTGGCTGACAAGCAGTCTGGCTCAACTGTGAAGACAGGTGTGTAAAGCATGTGATATCAACAAATCAGTAAATGAGTAAGACACAACACACAATAAAAATCCAACAGCAATTTATAAAAATAGAAAATATTTTCATCTTCAAATTGATGCCAACTTGACAAAGAATGTAGAAAACCAGAGACATGAATTTTAAAAGATTAATTGTGAAAAGGTGCATTTTAGCACTAAAAAGCGTAAAGCGCCAACCGTGGTTTTCTTGTCAAAGTTTTAGCCCAACCGTGAGAGAGTGCAGGATGAATACAGAGAGGAGTTGGGAGTGGACAAGCTTTTACCTTGGCATTTAGTTACTTTTTTGCAGCTTTTTCTTTCGACATCGTACAAGTCTCCTTGACAGGCCGGGTTGCAGTTCGACGACATCAACTTGCTTTAGCGTGAGGCCTCTGTGATTCATGGAGGTCTCACATCTTGTCATCAATGATGAACAGTGCTGGAGCTTCAGTTGGCTGAACCTGAATTGCAGGCTGAGTCGCGGTTCAGCGTCACCATCTTGACTTTCAGCAACGGGCCAGTCCACCCATGGAGATTTTTCCCCAAAATTCTCCAAATATTCCAAACTTCTTGATATTCTTCCAGAATATCATTTTAGGGTCTTGAAGTGTTCACAACACCAGCCAAGGTTCCAGAAACTCTGAGTTGTTCCTTGGAGAGTTAGGGCTACAATTCACACAAATCCATAAATGTCCACTGGGTATTGGTCTGTTGGGCTCCTCTTGGAGGAGTTGAGGCAGGTGATTCTTAGAAGCTCTTTTCTACTTGGTGCTTTCAGTGAGTCCACTTCTGAGTCTTGGAAGTAAGGCAAAGTCCTCTTTTTGGTGAAGCCCAAAGTGTGCAGCACATGCAGTCCTTGTGGGTGTAGTCTTGTCGGTGAGGACCAGGCATTCAGCAGGGCAGTCCTTCTTTAGATTTCTTCTAGCAGGTTTCTGAGTTGCTGGGCAGCTCTCCCATATATTTGGCAGTTTCTGGGCTGGCAAGAAGGGTGGTACACCTGATCAATGGGGTGCAGGGTGCAACCGTCTGTAATGATCACTTCCTTAGAAGTATGACATATATTTGTCTAACAAAGCAATTCTCACAAAATTCCAAAATGGAAAAAATCTCTCCTGAAGGTTCATGTCTGGCTAAGCCCACCCACAGGTGTTGTTAACGGTCCCCTACACACCCCTTCCAGCCCCTCTCCTAATTCCATTACAGGTGCTCCAATATGGCTGGGGATGCTGGAAGTGGGGCAGACCTGCTTTCAGTCCTAACTGTATTTATCCCATCGAAGACCAGTTTGGCAACCCGCCCCCTTCCTGTCCTGGCATCTGCAGGCAGCAGATCTCCTCCCACCAGATGTCTCCTTTGTCTCAGCCTAGGCCACTTCACACCTCATCAGAGCATCATGGCTCAGCCAGTCAAAGGATGACCAATAAAAAAAAACTACCACAGGGCTGATGTTGGGTAACTTCAGGAAAGCAGTTTTAAAACTATTTTTCTGCAATAGTTATAATAAATCTAGTCTTGGCAAGTTGCTGTATTTATTATAACTCATATTTTTACACTTTGAATGACGGTTATAGCTTCTCCCGTCAGAAATTAGACTTTATTAAATTGTGATAAAGTCTTCCTATGTTTGCTTATGGAGCATGCAGTGCTACAATGGGCACAAGCAAAGGTGGCAGTTTTTACATCACCAGGACATCTAAAACATATTTTATAATATGCCTGCCTATTTTTACAATGCACCATACCCTTTGGACACCAAGGGTAGATCTTACGGTTGACTTATATGTAAAAATAAGGTAGCTTAAGTGTTTCAATTCCAAAGTCGAACTTGGACATATTTCTATTTTACAAGCAGCCTGCAAGGCAAGGCTGCCTTTTAAAATGACAGTTGGCAACACAGTAGTGCATACTTAAGTACATTAAATCTACTGGGCCTCTAAACCTATATGCCCTACCATATATTAGGGACTTACAGGTAGGTTGTCATAGCTAATTGTAATTATCCCTTATTAACAGATGCCTTTTAAACAGAGCACTAGCCCTGGTTGGCAGGGCCCAGGGTACAGTCAGAGTCAATAGCCACCAGTATCAGTGGAAAAATGGGGGTGATCAGAGCAAAAAGTCTTTCTCACACCCCCTCACCATGGGAGTCATCTCCCATGGTGAGCGGGGCAGTGCTTTGTTTTTTTATTGCCCTTTATCACCAGGGTTTGCCTGGCTATGATGGACTGTAAAAAAACAGCTATAAGTCACCCATCCTACTTGGGTGGATAGACATATAGCCAGTTCTCAGATGACAGTTAGTCCATTTGGCCATTAGAGACGTTTGGCTACGGCAGTGACAGAGTAGTCACTACTGTGGCCAAACCATATTCCACCCACATTTAAATGGGGTGGGCTTATGACTGTATTGGCAGGAGGGAAACTCCATCAACATTGTGATGCAGTTTCATCTCAGCCAACGTCTAAGTCGGCCCAAAATCCAAAGTAAAATTCTAGACAAGGCAGTCTTGCTTGGTACATCTGACTTCGGAATCCATTGCTGTTGACCAGAAAATGTGCCTTGGTCCCGACTACCGTGATCATAGAGTATCATTCAAGCTTAGCACTATTTAGTGGTAATTTCAACTAAAACTTTAAAAACTCTTATCTTCTGTTATTGGATTTTTGTCATTTTGTTGTCATTTTTTATTAAATTTTACTCTATTTGTTTTTAAATTAAATTGTTTTTTTTTTGTTTGGAGTTTTGACGTTATTGCTGCTTTGGCACTGCACAAATACTTAATATACTGTCCTAAGTTATGGCTGTCTGCTCTGTGCCATCGATACCAGGGTATTAAGCTCAGGTTTATTTGGTGACCTTTCAACTTCACCCTCACAAGTTAGTATTATTATTTCTTGAGGTGGGCAGCCACCTCCCCCAAATATTAATCCAGTTTCTCACAATTTTTTTATTAAAAGGTGGGATAAATCAGTAACATAGTGCCATAGCTCCTATTCAGTACCATGTAGTGAAAATAATTAAAAAAGGATTGAACTGAAATCTATATTGTTAAACTTTCCAAGATAGAGTGATAGAAGGCAGGTAACACTTTACACATGATTGTTGTATTTCACAGTTATTAATGATAGAAGGACTTTCTAAGATGTCATCAGATTTTGACAGTGCTAGAGGGGGATCAAAGTAATAGAAAAGTTAGATGTTAACAATCTGGAAATCATTGAAAGGAAAATCAGAATGTTTACAATAGATGCATATGATTTTAGAAACAAGCAATTGTACACAAAGACAGATTTCTCTGGATTGTGATGTAAACTAGGCAAACTATGTTCAGGATCAGTGAGCTAGATCAGTAAATAAAATTACACATCAAGTCCTCGCTCTTGGAAAACAAAGTATCTTGTAAATCTGTTTGGGTACATTATTATAAATGGTGTCTATAGACCAAACGCTTCTAGCTTAACCAGTATCATGCCATTTCCATATTGAGGATAACACAAAGATGCCACAGGAGAAAAACATGCATGAAGTAAGGAAAATGTTCCCTTGGATCAAAAGATTATTTAGTAATAATGATGTCTCGAAAACTATCACCTGAAATCTGTAATCCACAGAAAAGAACCTCAAGTGTCTCAACATATTCTATTGCTTTACTCAAAAGATACATTTAATTACTTTGAAGTATACTTCAACTTAGATTGTGTCATTGTTTTAAACCTCAGAAAGTAAAGGATAGCTTATAAACACTGGATAATTCAGATGACAAAATTGTTGAGTGTAAACCTTTAGGAAACGTTATGAACCTATCACTCATAAAAATGTAACCTGTTTTGAAAGTACACTTAAAAGAGAAATACAAAGATTTTAATTGACCAAATATGCCTGACAAAACAAGTAATGAAGAAAAGACTATTTCTCAATGACCTGCAAACCAAGCAATCATGATCAAAATGGAAGATAAAACATAAGATAAGATAAGACAAGATAAGATAAGATAAGGTAAAACAAGATAACATAACATAACATAACAAAATAACATAACATGTTTATAAAGCACACAATCATCCACCGAGGCATCGTGGTACTGATTCCTCAAGTGAATGCATTAGTCACCTGAGTGTAGCATTGGTATTTATTATTATTTGCTATTTATTTGTATTCATGTATTATTTGTATCTGCCTGTTCTTATTGCCTCTTTTCTCTTTTACCTTTTGTTAGTATTTAACTCTGTTAGTTCCACTCCATTCCATTAACAGAACTCCTATGTTAAGGTTCTGTATTCCGTTGTGGGGCAGTGGGAGGCTGACTTTCATCTTGTTCGGTCGCTTCCTTTCCTGCCGTGGATCCCTCATTAAACCTTGCACTGAAATTATTTATCACGCTTCGCCTGTGAAGAATTTGTCCTTCATTACTCTACATATTTTGGTACCAGGAGTGGGGTGGAGAAACCCTGCATTCAAGATATTTCGCGGAGCAGTTTCACAACGGAGTTGGTGCCTGTCCAGGGATCCACTGACCGGCATATGTAAAGGCTTTACCCACAACCATTGGGATCGGTAACGTGTGCGTTTCGCTTTTTGTTAAATCTGCTTCTTATGCGTATTACAAGACTTACTTGTGTACTTTTTACATGCGCCGTCTGTCGTGAGCTCCAACGGGCGTGCTCGCGCAGTGTCTGTCTTCAGCATTTCTGACGTCGTGTCGTCACGTGCTGCTTCCCAGGATACTAGCGCATTCACCCTGCTGACGTCGTAGCATTGTGGTGGTCTCCTAGGTTACTGACGTGCCTACACCTAGAGAGGATTTTAGAAGGAAAAGCGTCCCGATTATACGGACGTGTCGGTGCATTTCTAGGAAGTTGATTTGCCAAATTACGTGCACCACGTGTATATTTGATTTAAGGAGGCCGGAAAATTGAAAGTGTCATTTATTTGATACACGATCTCAAATTTTACCAATATAATCTGAACTAAAGTAAATTTTAATTAAAAAAAACGTTGCCATTTTCATAACAGTACAAGCATCTTACCTGCGTTATTCTGCTGTCTCATCATGGCATCCAATAATTTGGTAGTACAACCTCCACCATTTTTAACCAAGAGTGGCAAACCGGACATTAAGTGGAGAGAATGGATTAGAATTTTCGAGAATTACTTAGTGGCAATTGATGCCAATGACTTTCCTCCCTCAAGGAAATTAGCTCTACTTTTTAATCACCTTGGTGTGGCTGGTCAACGTGTTTTTGACAACCTACCCATGATCTCTCCACCTGAAGAAAGTGGTGGTGATAATGTAACGTGGAACGCATATATTGAGGCGAAAGAAAGGATTGGGAAGCAGTTCTCGGATGAACATAATGTACTTTTGGAGAGATTTAATTTTGCAATGTACAAGCAATCTGTGGATGAGACAGTGGACGAATATGTGGCTAATTTACGTGTGCTAGCTGCCAGATGTGATTTTGGCAATCAAGTAGACTTACATATTAGAGACCAGTTTGTGTTTCATTGTTCTTCAAAAAAAATTCAAGAACGGTTGTTAGCTTGTCGTAATCCCTCATTAGAGGAGACATTAGACATAGCTAAAGCCGTTGAGAGATCCATTGTTACTTCCAAACTAGTTTCTGGACACGTTGAAGGCATAGCGGTTAACCAAATGACACCAGATTCTGATATTAATTATATAAAGGAGAGAACTACAAAATTTTGTAAGAATGTACCGATATGTTTCCGTTGTGGGTCACACAGTCATTTAAGCAACAATCAATTGTGTCCAGCATTGGGAAAAAAATGCTTGAAATGTCAGAAAATTGGCCACTTTCAGGTTGTCTGTAGGCAACATAACCGTTAGTACAAACCTGTTAACTATAATGCCAGAGTTAAAGTCAGTAATGTGTATTCCAAATGTGATCAGGTGGAGGATGGTGGTGTAAATGACTGTACAAATATTCTATCTAATGTTGTACTAACTGTGGATGTCACTACGGTTAGAAATATTAAGGGGCCCATTTGTCAGGTTGTTATTGATTCTATTGAATTTTCTGCCATGGCTGATTATGGTTCACCCCTCACCATCATTGCAGAAACCACTTACCGCAGACATTGGCCCTCAAATAAAACACTAATTGATGCTGATATTAGTCCCAAGGCTTTTGGGAACCATGACATTAATCCTCTAGGATATTTTTCATCTACATTATCTATCTTGGGTAGGAGCACAGTGACTAAGATTTACGTAGCTGTGGGTGGTAGAAATATCATAGGCTGGAAAGATCTTGCTAAATTAGGCATAACTTTACGTCCTGGATTTGACAATCCTATAGTCTTAGGACAAATGCCTTTAGAAGTATCAGAAATCATCCTGCCCATTACCAACATTTCAGAATCTTTTACAATGAAATACCCTGAAGTATTTGCTGACGTGATTGGGGTAGTAAAAGGTTTTGAACATTGCATTAGGCTCAAACATTTCTGTTGCTCACAAAGAGAGACCTGTCCCTATCTCTGTCAGAGGGCAACTCAAACATCTTTTAGAGAAACTAGTCAAAGATGGCATCATTACCCCCACGGATTCCTCGGAGTGGGTTTCGCCCATTGTTCTCACCAAAAAATAAAATAGGGACTTAAGGCTATGTGTGGACTTCACTAAATCATTAAACAAAAACATAATTGTAGATTGTCATCCCCTACCTCGTATACAAGAGATGATTGCTAGTTTGGGGACTTCTAAATTTTTCTCCACTATTGACTTGCATTCAGCATATCATCAGATTGCTCTTAGTGTAGACTCTCAGGAACGGACTACTTTTGTGACTCCTTTTGGAGCTTATAAGTATCTCAGACTTCCTTTCGGGTTAGCCTCTGCAGCGAGCGTTTTCCAGAAATTAATGGATTCTTTATTTAGTGATTTTGATAATGTATGTGCCTTTCAGGACGACATTCTAATACACACTAAGAACATAGAAGAACATACTATTATGTTAGACAAAGTGTTTACTATACTCAGAGACCATGGGATTACTATTAAAAAGGACAAATGTAAATTTTTGGTCCAGAACGTAGAATACTTAGCCCATTCAATTTCTGCTGATGGTATTAAGCCTAAAGAGGGGAACCTAGATGCTATCTTAAATGCACCTTACCCATCAAATAAAGATGAGCTTCGCTCATTTTTGGGCCTTTGCGAATACTACTCAAGATTCGTACATGGCTATGCTATGTTAGTGCAACCCCTTAGAAACCTCTTATTTGTATTCATGTATTATTTGTATTTGCCTCTGTTTAGGTATTATTTGCATGTACCTTTGTTTAGCTGTTATTTACTTTTCATTGCTTATTTGTTTTTTCTTTTGCATTGTGAAGGAGGAAGATGATGTAGCATTGGTATTTATTACTATTTGCTATTTATTTATATTCATGTATTATTTGTATTTGCCTGTGCTTATTGCCTCTTTTCTCTTTTACCTTTTGTTAGTATTTAACTCTGTTAGTTCCACTCCATTCCATTAACAGAACTCCTATGTTAAGGTTCTGTATTCCGTTGGGGGCAGTTGGAGGCTGACTTTCATCTTGTTCGGTCGCTTCCTTGCCTGCCGTGGATCCCTCATTAAACCTTGCACTGGAATTATTTATCACGCTTCGCCTGTGAAGAATTTGTCCTTCATTACTCTACACTGAGTCCCCAGAACCAGACAAAAGGAGTGCAATAAAAGTTGTAATGTAGTTTTAAGAACGCATACCATGTTTTACAAACACATCACTCATTATGCTGAGGAGAAGAACACAAGCTTCCATTATTAGAAACCCACCTAAAAATTATTCAGAGAGTGAAATTTCACAACATATCTTGGATCACACAACAGAAAAAAGATGAATTTTGTGAAAGGAACAAAACAAAGATACTTCACAGTAGAATGAACTCAATGATATATGAGACAAGAAGCATAGGTGCCTAAAGAAGTCACAGGAATGGCCTATATTTTTATTTCAACCCTGCACACGACATATTGATACAAGTTATTGATAAATGTTTACCACAATTAGTTGCTAAGAGTGTATCATATAAAATGCTGTGGTTGTACTAAGGAAATTCACAAAATAGAACATTCCTCTAATGGCTATTTAAGATTAAGCACCCTTAGTGTAAAGTAACAATACACCTCCATCCCTCGTGACGAGGGGATGGGTGTGGTACATCGAACTATTTCACAACACGGTGTAATGGGAGTCTATCTTATATTACATTTACAGTTAATTATTTTTACTTTGCAGTAAAATTATTAGTAAGATATGGTCACACTGGACAGGGACAAAACCCAGAGTTGAGGCCACCCACAAGGTAACACTGTTACACTTACATTCAGAAGTGTTTCTTGATTCAGGAAAGTGGTCCACAGCACCAGCAAAGGGTTCAGAGGCTCTGATTTGTTTCTTGGGGTCTGGGACTACAACTCCCACAATGCATCTCTTCAACTTATGGAGTTGCTCCTAACATCTCCAAACTTCTGGATCTTCTTCCAGAGGTCCTTTCTGGGTCCTTAAAGTGTTCACAACTTAAGCCAAGGTTCCAGATGCTCTGAGTTGCTCCTTGGGAGTTGGGACTATAATTCCCAGAACGCACCTGGTCAGAATCCTCAAATGGCTACTGGATGCTGGTCTGATGGGCTCTGCTTACAGGACGTCATGCAGGGCAGCTCCTTTGTACATGTTGCAAACAGGGAATCTCTTCTTGAAGCAGTAGAAGGCAGGCAAAGTCTTTCTAGTGGTGAAGCCCAAGTGTGAAGCTGGTGCAGTCCTTCAAAGTGCAGTATCCAGGTGCAGGTCAGGGGTCCAGCAGCGCAGTCCTCCTTCTTCTTTGTCTTGTTCCTTGTAGGGATCTGAGGTGTGGGTGCAGCGCTGTCATATTTATCCATGTTCCTTAGATGAAAAGCATCGGGTCCAGACTGTCCAATCACAGGCAAGCCACTTTCCCCTTTGGATGACCACTTCCTGGGAATTGTGGCAAAAATCAATCCCAGGAAGCAACATTCTTCAAAAATACAACATGGCTGAAACTGATTTTTGGAGGTTAGATCTGGCTGAGCCCACCCACTGCTGTGGCTAAAAAAAAAACACCACTATCCTGCCCTCTCTTAATCCAATCAAGAGGACACCTAATTGCCTGGGGTTGAATGTAATGGGGGAGGTCACGAGCTGCTCCAAATGTCCTTCCCTGCCTTTGAAGACCAGTTTGGCTGCTCTCCCCCAATCCTGTTTCACCATCTGCTGAGGCGGATCTTCTCCTCAGGCACATCCTTTGTGTTCAGCCCAGGCCACTTCAGACCTCATTAAGGCAGCCTGGCTAGGGTGCCAGAGGCTGGCCAAACAGAAAAGGGCACTACAGAGCTGAAGTTGGCAACTTTCAGGCATAGTTTTGAAACTCTTTACCTGGGCCTGTTGTACTAAATCCAACAATGGCAAGTTGTGGGATTTATTATAACAATTAATTTGATACCAAACTCAAGGTGTCTGTCTCTCATGAGACATGGTTAATTAAAATAAAGTCTCCCCATTTTAGACTATGGGAGCCATTCACTATTTGTATAATGTCCCTGCTTATAGTTACATGGCTTCCAAACCTAGGGGCTCCTAGGGCACACCGTAGGGGTGACCTATATGTAAAAAAAGGTAGTTTAAAACTTTGGAAGTACTTTTAATTCAAAAGTCACATTTGCAGATCACTTTAATTTAAAAGCAGCCTGCAAGGCAGGCCTGCCTTTACAATGACACTGGGCACCTCAGCAGTGCACCTATGGGTGCACCACCTATGCTGTGGTCACTAAACCTACATGCCCTACCATATACTAGAGACTTATAGGTAGGTTGACATAGCCAATTATAATTAGCCTAATTTGTATACTCATTTTACACATGCCACGGGCCCTGGGACTGGTTAGTAGTACCCATGCAACCATCGGAATCAGGAAAACACTAGCAAAAAGTTAAAAAATGGGGGCAAAAGGTTAGGGGGCCTCTGCAATCAGCCCTGGTTTCTCACAAGCAGAAGCTATGTCTTTTGTCAACTACTCATTGTCAAACTTGTAGAAGATATCAAAGTGTCACAGGAAACACCAATCACAATTGAAGAAATTATTTCATTGATAACCCCTCTCAAAGAAGTTGAGTCATTTCAGTCAGTTAGTTTCACAAACCTTTTTTATAATTGATGTACATTTGACATTGTGAACCAGTTGGAGGGGGTATACTACAAAATCATTTAAATTAGAATTTTCCAAAACACTTCAAAATTGTTACTTTCTTTCTTATCCCCAAGCCAGGGCCCCTTCGAAAGTACAAGTTAGTTATCATTTGATGCTTAATGTAAACTACTAAATATTAACTTAAATTAGATTGAAACAGATAATAATGTTGTTAATGTAAGAAGAACACTCATGATTTTTTGGAAAGTGCTTTGGACAGAATGATGCATGATACATATAAAATCTGGTGACAGCTCAAAAATATTGCTATGAAAAATAACCTAACCATCTTTAAGGCCCCTAGTAGCATTCTTATCCCTGGAATATGCAGTTTCTAGACATGTTGTGCAGAATAATCCACATTGCTAAATACTAACTAGTATCTGGGATAGTAGAGTGTAACATTCAGATTTAATTCCAAAGGGATTTGGAAGGACTAATAGGCATTGGCTGTTGAATGTAGTAAGTAGCTCCAGAGAAGGGCTGTAGACCTTTGAAACAGATGGCTAGAAGTTTTTTTTTTTTTAATATCATCCCTATAGGAATATTTTGCTGTTAATGAAATGCTTGAACTTAAGTCTTGTTTTCAAATATATATGTGAGTCTTTGCACACTGATGCCATCATGTGAGGGAATGTGCTAATTGTCAATTGTCAGACTCAATATGTTTTCCATAAAGCAACAAAGCATGCTTGTCTGCTGTACCCACTATTTTTGCTCTTGTCCTCAAGCATTACTGATTGCTACAAGAAAGGATAATATGAATACTGGGATATAATTCAGTCATCTACAACTAAAGCTGTTGTTATTGACTGATGATGTTATCCTAAATTTGACAAATCCTGCTTTCCCCACTCTAACCCTATTCAATTTGATAACAAATGTTTGATTGATTGATTGGATTCTAAATCATGTGTCCAAATCATGCATGTCCCATTTTAAAAGAACACCAATTAAAGCCATTTCAAACATCTCCAATAATATGATTCGGACACCTCCAATAATATGGGAAAAGATTGAAATGATTGGGAATGACAGCACCTCTAAAATGTCTGATTTTATTCTTATCAAACTTCGATTGTTCGATGGTGAAACTAAGGGCCTCATTATGAGTTTGGCGGTTAGTACACCTCCATGGCGCCATTGGCTTCTCGGTCGGACCACTGTATTATTAGACATGGGGGCCTATGGAGCAAAGATTGCCGTGATTCTGCCGGCACTGCCAGGCAGTGCAGACCACCGCGGTCACGAGGCAGGACAAACAGGCCCTCGGAGCCTGTGTTTCCTCCGGACACATTATGAGGTTGCACACCGCCAATGTGAACATGGGGGTCCACCCACCATGTCCAAGTAGCTTGAAATAAAGATTATAAAGGGAGTAACTCACCTGTAGGCAGCGGCATATATACTGTACCACCATGGAGCCCATCACACAAGTCCTGCCACTGCTGCTGCTCATCATTGGGGACCAAAATCCATGCCACCGTGTACGCAACTAATGGTAAGAAGACACACCTCAACAACAGATTGTCCCACTGTCATCCACATGATATGGGGCTCACACTTCAGGCACCAAGTGTACATGTTGTGTACACAGTCGGAGTCATCCACACAGAAGAACACATTTACAGCCATTAAACTCCTCCTTTGGGCAGCACACTCACATTGCACTGCCACACTACACAAAAACATACATCAGCACATCTTAGGCACAGGGACAGTGAAGTGTACTCAACATTGTATCACACAACACCAACGTCTCATCTACCAGTACAACTGATACCCTCACATTGCACACATGCAATGGACTGCCATCAGATTCAACGCACACATGTATCAATGTGTCATAGAACACAAACACCACTCCCATTAAATAGCCCTCTAATGGGCCCACACATCACCTACAGTGCAATACAGTTGAAGGACAATGGGATGCACAGTAGTAGAGAGACAAGTATCCAAAAATCACTATGAAAACAGTACCTCCACAATAGGGATGGGGGCATCAGGAATACCCAGGGAAGGATGCTGCACTGAGACACATATCACTTTGCACACACCACTAAACCAACATTTGCACAAGAACTGGCCCTACATGTATCTCATGGACAAACAATCCTAGAGCTAAGTGATGTGCCTATCTGCACAATTTGGAAGTGCAAGTCAAGAAAGCACATACAACTGCAACTGCATGTGACATGCATATTGATGAAATAGCTGCAAGGTACACACAGCAAAATAGACACAAGCACAGTCAAATGCATAGGAAGCTAGTACAATTGAGCACCCTCATGTCTGCACAAAGAAAACTCAAACTGACACACATCGGCCCAATATACAATCCATATCAGGGGGATAAGTCTAACACCATACATGCTGACACTGGACCACACTAGATGAAATACTTACCATACCAAACAGAACACACTGCAATGCCACCCCAATTGCATTACAAACACATATCCATATGGTCAACATCTACCCTTGTCCAGGATCACACCAGGACAGCCCACAAAGTCAGATTTTCATAACAATAGCAAAAGGATCAGCAATCAGGCTGAAACACAGACAACTGCAGGCATATAACACAAGTTACTCAGGAACAACAAAAAGGTAGAAAAGGAATTGCAGGACAAATGTGTTCCCAAAAAACAACAACTTAGGTTTACTAAATGCAGAATAATGAGAATCCAGGGCCATTTCCCAGTCCATTTAAAAGTCTCTGCACAGTACTGAGCCCACACCTGACTCCTATTAATGCCAGGGAACCTCAACAGGAAGGGGCATCAAGTGGGCAGGCAGGCACCTCAGGTTTGGGTTTGGTAGGGATGGACTGTTTCTATGGAAGAGTGAGCTTCTTCTATGGTGGAAGGGGTGTGGGTCCTTTCCGGGGCAGGAGTGACAGTGGAAGACTTGAATATGGAAGGAATAGGTTGGGATGTGAGTGGGGGTCTCTTGTGTTTGGGAGGGGGTTTGGAGGTCACAGGGGAAAGGTCAAAAAGGAAACTTTCCTTTGCTACACGGGGATGGTCATCAGTGTATTGGTACAGATGTCTTAGATGTGTGCATGTGTGAGGTATACTTCTGTGTGTGTGGTGTATGTTGCGTGATTGAATGTGTTTGTTTCTTTGTTGTAGGGGCCTGGGAGGTGGCTGTGTGATGGAGTGGTGGATGTGTGTGTCTCTGCTGGGGTAGTGTCTGCAGGTATGCTGGTAGTAGTGGATGTACATGTCTCTGCTAGGGTGATGTCTGTAGGTAGGCTGGTAGTGGTATATGTCTGTGTGTCTGTTGGGATGGTGTCTGCAAGTATGATGGATGTGGTCAATATATGTGTGTTTGTTGGGATGGTGTCTGCAGGTATGGTGGATGTGGTGGATGTTTGTGTGCCTATTGGGGGGGTGTCTGCGGGTATGGTGGGTGCAGTAGATGTGTTGCTGGCTGTTGTGGTCGTGCCTGTGGGTATGCTGGATATGGTGTGTGGGTCAGTGGGGGTAGTGGGGTGCTGAAATGGTGTCTGATGTCATATTTGTGTGTGTATAGTGAGTACCTGCATGCTGGTGTGTCTTGTGGTGATTGTATTAATGTGTTCTGCTTGTGTGCGTTACGGTGGGTGTGTGTCAATGTGTCTGTATGCGTGGGATAGGTAGAGGCATGGGGGATTTAGATTGGGAAGACTAAGGTGGAGGGGGCAGAATGTGGGGTGTGACTGACTGCCATCATTGAGGAGGCAAGAGCCTGAAAAGATCTCTTTAGGCCAGACATGGTACTATGAATGCCTTACAAGAGAGCATTGGTCTGCTGAAGTTGGCTGGCCAATACCTGGATGGCATTAACAATGGCAGTTTGACCCACAGAGATGTTCGTCAGGAGATCAATAGTCTCCTCACTCAAGGCAGCAAGGGTAATAGGGGCTTAGACAGAGGTGCCTGCAGCAAAGGAGACACCCACCCTCTTGGGTGAAAAAGGGGGGGGCAACTGGGTGGGGAGGAACAGGAGGTGTGGCAATAGAACTGGTGGTGGCAGACATTATGGTACAGGAGTTCCCCCTCAATGGGTCTGCCCCTACTATAGAGTGCCCACTGGAGGTTGAATCTGATGATAAGGATGTAGATCTGGTCCCCTCCGTGGCACTACCCTCAACCTCTGGGTCACTGGGTCTCTCCAAGATGGTGGTGTCTTGACTGGCGGTACCATTGCCAGATAATTTCCCACTTGGCTTTGTCCTGTCTCCTTTGCTTGCCTGATGCTGAAAATACAAAGAGAAAAACAGTCACCACATGTTCCTGATCAAACTTGAACAACAGCTCTGCTTAGCAAACATTACCATGATGTCAAGTAGGCCCCAGCAACAAAATCCACCAAAGTGGCCCCTACATGTACCATACCATATGCATGCATGCATGCCGTCTGAACCGTCAACAGTTGCTCACAGGAAAATCAGGAGCTCAGACAACTACAATTGCATGGCTGAAGTTGTGCAATCATAGTAACCATTGAATAAGTAGAAGACCACATCGCCTTCAATATTTTGCCTCATGGAGAATACCTCAGTTACCTAATGTCATACAATAGTCAGCAGTGGCCCGTCTATAGAGGCTGAGGGGCCACACCCCCTACCTTTTTCCAGACGTGAAGAGTATCTGTCAGGCTGAACATCAGCCTGCCTGACACATACTCTTCTGGTTCAGGTTAGGCATTCAGGAGCTGAACATTAGCTAAATGCACAGACTACTGACTGCCTAAACTGAACTTTGCCTGGCTGAAAAAGTCAGAGGTCTGTGGGCATGAACTCTTTAACTTGCCAAATGTACCTTGAAGCCTTCTCCCTCATGACGAGGGGGAATGTCACCATTTGCTTCGGACCTGGGCACTTCAGTTTTAAGCCCTGAAGCGCCCAGGGCAGAGTGTCAATCAATGACACTTTATCAGAGTCGGGTGGGGTCAGCAGTCTCACAGACCCCATCTCACTCTGTGATAAGTTGGCACTGCTGCCTCCCTTCATTGGGTGAGGGAAGGCAGCAGTCCCAACCCTCCTGGGAACTCTGAGGATTCCCTGTTGGAGCTGCTGAGGTAAGTTTTATTTTCTGTTTTTATGTTGGGTGCATGTGTGCATGCATGTATGAATGTATGTGTATTTGTTAGTGAGTGTTGTGAATGGGTGTTTGAGTGCATGTGGGAATTAATGGGTGTGAGTGAGATGGTTCTATGCATGGGTAACCTCCCAGCTCCCTCCCTCATTATATTGCCAGCCGCCACTGACAATAGTTGCCCAATGCCAACTTCATTCCCACAGATCCTACACATGATCATGCAGACATTTATTTGTCACATACACAATAATATACCAATGTGAAATGATGCTCCCAGAACATGCTATGTTGCTGTCAACAGTACAGTAGCCAATGACTCTTGTCACACTGGAAACATATGAACAATGCACACTTCACCAAGTGAAATTTGTCCAAGTGGAGTCCCAGAGGTAGTTCTGATGTTGCTCAGATATGCCACACATTTGGCATGAAAATGTACATTGTAGACCTAGGCCCACATTACGTCCCTGGCGGATGGCAGCATCTTGGAGAAACGTACTGCCAACAGGCTGGCGGTTCCTTTCCTCAAAATATGACATTGGCTGTTTGGCCCAAGCCAAACTGCCAATATACCACTCCGTCCGCCAGGGCGGTAACAGCCGTCAGTCTCCAGCCAGGCGGACGTCACTGTCCCACCCATGGGATAATGACCCTGCCTACCGCCACGGTTTTCGTGGCAATCTCACCGCCATGAAAACCATGGCGGTAGGCATAGCAGTGCCAGGGAATTCCTTCCCTGACACCGATAGGGGTCTCCCCTGCCCCCCTCCCCAGAGTCCTCCACCACCCTCCCCCTCCTGACCCCCCATGACATACAAGCACATTCACGCTCCAACCTACACATGCATACACACACTCATAGCCATATTCACCCATGCATGCATATTCATACACACACACATCAACACACACTGACATACATTCTAGCGCACACGCACTTGCACCACACAACATACACGCACATTCACACCCATTCATGCGCGCACACATTCCACACACCACACACCCATATGCATGCACACAATCACATACACACACCCCCACACACACAACACCTCCCAACCCCCTCCCCTGTCGGGGCACCCTACTTACCTGCTTGCAGGGGGTCATCCAGCAGGAGATGGGACATGGCCCTTTTGCCAGCAATAGCGTCCACCAGCAGAACACCGCCAGGCCGTATCATGGATCATGATACGGTCTGCGGCGGTCTACTGGTGTGGCACTGCTGCTGGCAGCAGCGCCACCTTACCGCTGTCCGCTGCCATGACGGTAGCCGGAATTACGCCAGCCTTCTGACGGAATTCCATCTATGGTCATAATATAGCGGACAGTAGATAGCCGCCGCGACGGTGTTTTGGCGGCCGTCGCCACGGTGGTAGGCGGTCATTACCGCCAATGTCTTAAGGAGGGCTATAATGTGCAAATTGACAGGGATGTATGTCCCTAATATCCACAACATAATGAATCAGCAAGTCCCAGGTAAATCACTGTCTGGCACCCCTTCCAACAGCAGTGGCTGCTGCAAATCTCAAGGGGAAGGACAGACGGGAGGGAGGGAGGTATGGGGGTAAATAATCATTAAAAAAATTGTACCTCCTGCTGTTGCCACCTCCTGCCACCTCGATCCTCTTCTGGTGTCCCAGCAATCACTGGGACACCAGCACAGGCTAAACCTAGCATAAAAGCAGCATCAGGATTTGTCTGAGAGGCTTGGACTGCTGCTCAGACACACCACTGGGGTCTGTGCAGTTTCTCCAGCCCGGCTGTTCAACAGACCCAGGCTGGAGAAACCTAAGTGCGCCTGTTTGGCTGGCCTGACACATCGGGCCAAATACACTTGCACACTTAGGTGCACTCTTTCTGTATCCCACCTCTCGTGGGCCAGCCTACCCCTCCCTTTACATGCTGCTGGCGGAGCTGAAAGATAAAATGATAAAGAAGCATAATTTTATCTTTCAGCTCCTGGCTTAGCCATTCAACATTGCAAAGGAGCTGCCCATGCCTTACAATGTCATACTGTGATTACATCAGTAGACGTCATTAATCCTTTGTATGTTAGCTTGGCCCAGAGATATGCAAGTACTTGTAGGAGGACCTCAACATGTTGCCCAATGGGAAGATACATCACTTTCTCCATTTTGGTCCTGTAAACCCAGATGTTGGTCCTTCAAACCCAGATGTCTGTGGATGAATGGTTGTACCCAACCACATGTGATTCAAAAATATCTACAAGTCACTCCATGAGTACTCTTTGTCACATGATGCCCCATCAGTGGCCTGGAAATGCACATTGTGGCTCAAAAATCTCACCATGCACATCTTGTCCTTCATTGCTACTATGCTAATACAGTTGTACATGCCAAATGAAATGCAATGAGAGGTCAGAGTATCTGTCAGCCAACAATCAATGTTACACACTCCTGTCTGTGGCACCAAATGAAATGTAGCCCCGTTGCAAATGTCCTAATCCACACAGTAGTGAGGCACCAGCACCAGCACCATTCACATGCTGAAGACAAGTAGTCTGTGGGAGGCACATGCCAATATACTCATTTGACCAGACACTTGGCTGAGGACACTGCTCCATGACATCCTAATGTTGGCCTGTAACACTGAGGAGTAGTGGTCTGTTGCATAGCATTTACACCCACTACAACAAAAAACATTACTTGATTGATCAATGTACACAGCCATGTGTTGTCACTAGAGAGCAAATTGTTTATGGATTGTACACAGTTGTGTCCTAGGTCCTTGTACCAATAGGCAAGGCACGTCATTATGACACCAATGACATATCTACACAGTCACTCATCTATTGTGTCACACATGGCTCATCCCTAATCGTCGGGGGATGTCAGAACTTAACAAATTAACTTGCCATTGTGACTGGCAGGAATATGCAATGTACTCACCCCCATGTGGCTGCTGTGCTCCTCTCAAATGCCCATCAAGGTCCGGGAATGCCACTGCCAGAATGCAGGACATTAGGGAGTTCATGGCCTGACATGCATCCCATCCACATTGGGGGACAGCACCAGCTGGACCTCCATGATCTTCCAGGCCCAATGTCTCAGGTCCCCCCACATCTTGTGAAAGTGAGCATTCCACCGGCTGTGGACCCCCAGGGTCTGTACTTTCTAGTTGTTTGCTATGTGACTTGTGTCATGGTTATGGTTTTAAGCCTATACTCCTTGTTTTGTTCTTTGTACAGGCACCTTAACCATGATATTTACATTTGGGGATTTCAGAGTTGTGACATTGGCAGGAATCTGATGTTGTTCTGACATACAAAGTGTACCTGGATTGTTCCAAGTAATGTAGACCGCAGAGTTTGAATATATGAGACCTGTACCCAGATAGTTTGCATGGTGTTTTGGTATTGGTATAAGTGGCCACTACACATGTTTGGTGTGTTATGGTGGGCCTGATGCATCATGTGGTCAGAAAATGTGTAGTCCTAGCTTTTCACCAAGTAATTTTTCCTTCACATTGGCTAAACACTCTTTTTGTATGACCTGTATATAGCTGTAGGTGTGTTTCATCATTGCAGGGCACGGTGCTTGTGCCACAACACTGACATTTGTTTCTGACATACCACCAGATGCATGGGAACTAGATTATGATGCCCCTCTGATCAAGGACTGTTGTACTGCCATCTGTCTGTATCTTGGATTATGTGATATGGTGTGGTATGTGATAAGGCTCAAGCTGCAGACATCCACCACTTCAATGTTTGCCTAATCCATAGGACAATGTCTGGCAAATCCCTTCATTTCGTAGTCTGGGGCTCTGTACCTGTAACCATGTTCATTTACTCAATATGAGTCACTCATTCTTGATTTCCAATAGTCCAGACATATTGACAGCCTATGTGCTGAACACTGTAATAAAATGCTTGTACTAATGTGTTGGTGTGTAATGGTTGTAATCCTTAGCTGGACACTTTGTACATGTAACATGTCCCAGCTTGCACAAGTAGCCTGTATCTTCACCATATGGTTCACATGGTCATACATTCTACATAGCTAAATGAGAGATTTAAGCAAGCAGACAATGAGTTTGGGATGGGAGCATTTATTTCAATGCTAATACAGAAAATACATTTTGCATAGAAAGAAACAAAAATGTAAAGTGAAGGGGTCAGTCATGGTAAATGAAATCATTGGAGTAGATGCCACACCATTGTGAGTCCAAAGTACAGAGTACTCCTCCTATTGGAACTGGTAAGTGGTTCAGGACCAGTCCACAGAGTGAATGTGTGGCACACGAAGGAGGTCTTTAAGAGAGAAGTCACTTGCTGGCAGTGGTGGGCGTCTTGCCATCCACACCTCCTAGATTCTTTGCAGAACGTCCCTGCATCCGGGGGATCTGCTGCTACAGAGGCAGGGTTCCTGGGTCTGTTTCTTCCTCTGACAAGGCCTCCCTTTTGGTGGCTGGCACCGATGTTGATGTGCCTGGTTTTGATGAGCCAAAGGAAGGGGTAGATGGTTGTTGAAAAGCCCTGCTCTGGGTTGTATGCATGTCCCTCGGCACCCATGTTAGGGAGGACATGTTGTTACTGTGGGCCTTCATCTGTTCCTGCATTTTCCTGTGCATGTCCCTCCATAGCTGCTTGATTTCCCAGAGTTCAGTCAACATCTGGCCCACAATGCCTTCGGACTCATGATAGACCCCCAAAATATGGCTGGTGGTGTGCTATCCAAGAGCAGCCCCAGTAGCCCCACGCCACTGGCCCACAGAATCCCTCCTACACCCTATCCCCGCTGGTCTGTGTCCTTGCCACAGGGTGCCCTCTTCAATTTGTTCCTGGACCCTCATTGGCAGAAGTGTTGAACGGCAACTCAGGAGACAGGACTGGGGAAGACAAGATGGTAGACACTGTTCTACGTACATAGGTTGGGGAGCGAATGGTTACCTGTGATGTTGAGGCAACCTGGTTGGGAGTTGAAGTTGGGGGCACAGTGAGACTCACTGTTGCCATCTGACCAGGATGCCCAGATTGGCCGGAACCATCCTCCACGTCCAGAGGTCCAGGAATGTCTTCTTCACTGAAGGCTTCGTCCAGCAGGTAGTGTCGGTCCATTCCATGGCATCCTTGGGCCCAGTGGCAGCTCCACCTGTTGATGTAAAATAAACAATGTTATTGGGTGTATTTTGACATCTACCTTCAACAGCTTAGAGTTATGGAGTAAGCAGAAACCTTGTACAAAGTTAAGTTGTATTTAATTCTATTGTACCAATCTGGTGAGGCATCTTGAAGCCTTATGAATACCTTTTATTCACACTGGGTAAGGTGTCATTCCTGTCATCAAATATTTAATCTTGGGTTAGCAAGTCAAGATGGAGCTATGTTCAGTGATACATCACTGATTTGACCATGGTCTGTGATTGACCACCCCCAGGTGAGTATAATTTGTTTGAGAATTTACAAACAAGGGTATTTAGACAAGTAGCCACCATGCTGGTGGTTGGAGTAAGAGTAACAGGGCCTCCTGGGAGTTGCAGTCAGGTCAGTCCTTTTGCTTCCCAACACTTAGCAAATGGTATCCTCCCAAGTGAGTACACTTCAATTAAAAGTTCAGGAACAAGGGTATTTGGGAAAGTGAGCACTGGTCTTGTGTTTGTAGTAACAGACACAGCACGTTCTGGGAGCTGCAATCAGGTCAGTCCCTCTACTTCAAACATGAAACAAATAGTATCCTCCCAGGTGAGTAAACATCAACTGGGAGTTGCCAAACATGGGTATTTGGACAATTGAACACTGGGCTGATGGTTGGAATTACAGAAACAGAGCCTCCTGGCCTTAGCAGTCATATCTCTCCCTGTACTCTACACACTCTACAAATGTTATCCTCCCAGGTGACAGCAGTTAAATTGAGAGATGACAAAAATGGTCTTTAGGCAAGTGAACACTGGGCTGGTGGTTGAAGTTACAGAAATAATGCCTCCTGGGAATTGCAGTCACGTCACTTTAATTTGAGTGTTAAGACACAGGGGTCTTTAGACAATTTGGAGTTAGAGAAAGAGTGCCTCCTGGAAGGTGCCATTAGGTAATTCTCTGTACTACAAATACTATACAAATGGGTATTACATATCTGTATGCAAACTCAATTTACGTTTTGACATACATTTACCTGTTGGGATATACCATAAATCCTGGGATTATTATTGCATATTGAAAGATTTACAGGCACCATTTGGACCAATGGCATGTGACTGGCCTTAGCAGCTGTGATTTTGAGTCCAACAATACAGATTGATATTTGGCAAAATGCAGATACTCTGTGTATTGAATGTTGGTGGGGTACATAAACAAGACAGTGGCAAAAGGTGAGCTATCAGCATGCATAACATGGCATTTGTGTAATATTTTATGTTTTGTGACTTACCAGACTCCGCTCCCCCAGGTATTCCTGTCAAGCCCTCATGATGCAGGATATAATGGGATTGTAATACGGGATATCTGTCACATTTGCAACGGAGTAACCCCATCAACCAATATCGAATTCAGGCCTAATTTTGATTCGAAAAGATGGGAGGGATTAGATTGGGAATCTGAGTTCAAGTTAACATTATTGCTATCCTGGTCTACTTTATGTCATTGAGAACCTCCTTTCTTTTTCCAAGAGTTTTGTTACATTCAGAAGGGCAACTCAATGATTTCCTCACTGTGCTCTGAGAATCAAGGTGAGCTTTTCTACGTGCAGGCTATAAGTCACTTTTTGTTGGGGGAAAATTAGGGCCTCATTATGAGCTTGGCAATCCGTGGACCACCATGGCAGCAGTGGTGGTCCTACCGCCATCGCCTTCACAGTCGGACCACTGTATTATGAGTCAAGCAGGCCTAAGGAGGAAAGACAGCTGCAGTTCCACCAGCACCACCAGGCAGCACAGAGTGTCATGGTCATGAGGGAGCACAAACAGGCCAGCGGAGCCTGTGGTTCAGCCGGACACATTATGAGGTTGCACACCGTCAATGTTTCCATGGCGGTCAAACCACCACATTTCATCAGGCAGAAATGGAACACATAAGGGGAGCAACTCACTCGCAGGCAGCTTAACACGTCCAGTGCTGTTATGGAGCCCATCACACATGTCCTGACACTGCTTCTGATTATCAACGGAGCTCAAAATCAATGCCACCATAGATGCAACCAACCGCAAGTACACACACCTACTTGTGACATTACGCTCAACAACAGATCGTCACGCCATCATCCACATGATCTGAGGTCACAGTACAGGCACCAAGTACACTTATCTTGTTGACAGTCAGAGTCATTCACACAGAAGACATAGAAGAACACATTCACAGCCATTAAATGCCCCCTTTGGGCAGGTCACTCACAGTGCACTACCAAACTACACAAAAACAAACATCTGACCATCTCAGGCACAGGCACAGTGAAGTGTACACAACATTGTGGCACACAACACTGACAACACATCAACAGTATATCTAGCAATCCAACTTACACACTCACATTGCACACATGTCATGGACTGCTTTCACATTCAACACACATATATATATGAATGTGATAAGAAAATTAAACATCACTCCCATTAAAAAGCCCTACAATGGACACAGACCTGACTCACATTGCAACACTATGGAAGGACAAAGGGATGGACAATTGACAGAAAGACAAATATACAAAGCTCACAATGTAAACAATACCTATGCAATAGGGATGGGGGCATCAGAGGCACTCGTGGAAGGATGCTGTCTGGAACACATATTTTGTACATGCCCCTAAAACAACATTCGTACAGGAACTGGCCCTTCATGTATCTCCGGGACAAACAATAGTAGAGCCAAGTGACATGCATATCTGCACAATGTGAAAATGCAAGTCAAGAAAGCACATACAATTGCAACTGCATGGGCCAGACATATGGAGGAAGTAGCTGCAAGGTACACACAGCAAAATGGACACATGGCCAGGCAATTGCAAAGGAAGCTAGCACAATTCAACACCCTCTATGTCTGCACAATGAACACGCATTTACATTCCATATCAGGGGGACGCATTTACATTCCATATCAGGGGGACACGTCAAACACCATACATGCTGACATTGGACAACACAAGATGAAATACTTACCACACCCAACAGAACACAATGCAATGACACCACAATTACATTAACACCCACATATCCATACAGTCAACATCTACCTTTGTCTTGGGTGACACCAGCACTGCCTACAAAGTCATGTATTGCAAACAATAGCAAATGGATCAACAAGCAGCTTGAAACACACACAACTAAAGGAGGACAACATAAATTAATCAGGAACAACATAAAGGCAGAAAAGGAATTGCAGGACAAATGTGTACCTAAAAAACAACAGTTTGGGCTTAATCATACCCACATGCAAATTGTCCAAGGCCATTGGCCAGTCCATATTATAGTCTGTCGTAGCACAGTACTGTACCAACACTCCTATTACTGCCAGGGAACCTCCACAGTAAGGGGCATCAAGTAGGCAGGCAGGCACCTCAGGGATCACCCTGGGGGGGGGGTCAAATTTGGAATGGGTGCATTTCGGTTTGGGTTTGGGAGGGATGGATTGTTTCTTAGGAGGGCTGGGCTTCTTCTTGTGGGAGGGTTATGAATGCTAGCAGGGGGACAGGTATTACAGGGGAGGACTGAGAGGTAGAGGGGATGTGTTGCGATGTGGGTCAGGGCCTCTTGGGTTTGGTACATGGGTGAAGGGGACAGTGGAAAGGGCAGGTCAAACATAATACTTTTCTTAGGAACACTGTATGGTCATCCAAAGGGGGTGGGTATTTAGAGGTTGAGGAACTGGTTGTCTGGTGTGTCAGTGTAGATGTCTTGGGTATGTGCATGTGTGAGGGATGCTTATTTTTTGGGTGGTGTCTGTTGCGTGTGTGAGTGTGGGTGTTTGCATGTCTTGGGGGCTGGGAGCTAGAAGTGCTGGGTGATGTGGGAGTGGTGTATGTGTGTGTGTCTGTTGGTGTGGTGTCTGTGGATATGTTCGCAGTGGTGGATGTGTGTGTGTCTGTTGGGGTGGTGTCTAAAGGGATGGTTGATGTGGTGGATCTCTGTGTGTCTGTTGAGGTGACGTCTGTGGGTATGGTGTGTTTGCTGAGTGTGTTGTGTATGCCGGTGGTGGTGGTGGGGTGTCTGGGGAATGGTGGTTGTGTGTTGAGGTGGGTTAGTGCCAATGTGTTTGTGTGCTTGAGATAGGTAGGGGAATGGGATTTGAATTGGGAAGAGGGAGCTGGAGCGGGAACAGAATGTGGGGGGTGATTGGCTCCCATCAGTGAGGAGGCCAGGGCCTGAAAAGATCTCTGTAGACTAGATATGGCACTATGAATGCCTTCCAATGACATTCACAATGGCAATCTGACCAAAGAGAGATGCTCCTTAGCACGTCTATAGACTCCTCATTCAGGGCAGCTGGGGTAACAGGGGCTGGGACAGAGGTGCCTGCGGCAAAGGAGATGCCACCTGCTTGGGTGAGCGGAAATGGCCATCTGGGTGGGGAACAACAAGGAGGGTAGTGATAGAACTGGGGGTGGCTGACAAGGATGGTATTGGAGCATGTCCAGATGGGTCTACCACCACTAGTAAGTGGCCACCAAAGGAAGAATCTGATGAAGATGAGGTAGCTCCCATCACCTCCATGGCACTCCCCTCACCCTCCGGACCATTGGGTTCCTCTGTGTCGGTGGTGTCTTGGTCCCAGGGCCAGATGCTTCCTCAATTGATTGCCACCTGTCTCCTTCACTTCCCTGGGCTGATGCTGCAAATACAAAGCCAAATAGGGTCATCACATGTCCATGATCACACTTGAACAACAGTTTTGATTAGCAAACATTACTATGATGTCAAGCAGGCCCCAGAAACAAACTATACTTGAGTGGCCCATACATATACCATACCATGTACATGCATACCATCTGAACTGTCAACAGTTGCCCACAGGAAAATCAGGATCTCAGACAACTACAATTGCATTGCTGACGCTGAGCAATCACAGTAACCATTGAACAAGTAGGGGACCACATCACTTTCAATTCCTTGCCTCATAGAGCACATCTCAGTTACCTGTTGTCACACAATAGTAGAACAATGCCAAATGCATTCATGCAGATGCCACACAAAGTCATGCAAACATCTATTTGTCACATATATGATAACACAACAATAAGAAATGATGCTCACAGAACATGCTATGTTGCTGACAACAGTACAGTAGCCCAGAGAAGGTGAGATGAAAATACTCATGTCACACTGGAAACATGTAAACAATGCACACTTCACCATGTGTAATTTGTCCCAATAGAGTCATGGAAGTAGTGCTAATATGGCTCAGATATGCTACACATTTGGCATAGAAATGCACACTGTAGACATCATGTGCAAA
Organism: Pleurodeles waltl; assembly: GCF_031143425.1. Lineage (NCBI taxonomy): Eukaryota > Metazoa > Chordata > Amphibia > Caudata > Salamandridae > Pleurodeles > Pleurodeles waltl. The sequence continues at coordinate 783,843,480 of NC_090443.1, read as the reverse complement.
TTTTGAGGGAGATATGTCTCTGAAATTCACAAGACAATGAATCAGTAAGTCCCAAATAAATCACCAGTAATGTCTGGTAGCCCTTGCAATCTCATACCCTGAATGCATCAGTAGATGCCGTTAGTCCATTGGATGCTGGAGAGACCCAGATATTTGCAGGAACTTGTAGAAGGCCCTCAACACATTGCCCAATGGGAAGATACACCATTGTCTCCATTTTGGTCGTGCAAACCCAGATGTCTGTGGATTAATGGCTGTACCCAAACACATGCGATTCCAACATTACTGCAAGTCACTTCATGATGCATGCCAACAGTCAGGTAACAAATCTTCCCTGTTACACATGTGAAGTGCACTTTTAAAACATAATGCCACATCAATGGCATGGAAATGCACATTGTGCCTACAATATATAGTCACACATGTCTTCTTCCTCATTGCTACTGCCGTTGTACATGCAAAATACCATGCCTTGACAGGTGAGGGTATGTGTCAGCCAATAATCAATGGTGACACACTCCTGTCTGCGGCACCACATGAAATGTAGCCTTATTGAAAACATCCTATTCCACACACTGGTTGGCATGCACATACATGTGAGGGAATACAGAAATTATCCCTTCAACACATGTAGACCATGCATGAAATAGCATTGAGCACATTTTGCCGAAAGAAAAAAGGACACATGCTGATGTACAGGCACAAGGAATGTTGGCAACAGTGCGGGCACATAAATCATATCAATGGACACTCCCCACTTACCAAGGGAAAGTATTGATTTGTAGTTGCACCCAAAAATGTTTATGCTATGTCACATATACAAGGAGCATGTTCACAGTACAGGCAGTATTGAGGCACGAGCAGCCATCACACACTGAAGACTAATAGCCTCTGGGAGGCAGATGCCAATGTACTCATTTGACCAGACACATGGATGAGTTCAGTGATCCATCACTTTCTTTATTTTGGCCTATAACACTGAGGAGTAGTGGTCTGTTGCATAGGATATACACCACTACAGCAACAAACAGTACTTGCTTGATCAATGTACACAGCCATACGTTGTCCCTGGAGAGCAAAATGTTGTGGATTGTACCCAGTTGTGTGATAGGTCCCTGGGACAATAGGCAGGGCACATCAGTATGCACACATGGCTCATCCCTAATCATGTGGGGAAGCTGTCAGAACCTGTTGGAAAATGGGTTATTGGTAGGGCAGGTAGGTACCTACACCTAGCAACAAGCCACTAACCTCCACATAGGTACAGTTAGGTCTCAGTAAATTAATCCCAGCTCAACCCTTGGTAGCTTGGCAACGAGCGTCAAGGCTTAACTTAGGAGACAAAGTGTAAAGCATTCAAATATCACAAAACAGTAATTAAATAAAACACAGGAAACAGTTTAAAAATCCAAAACCAATTTATAAAAATAGTTTATATTTTTATCTTTAAAATGACACAAAAACGATTAAAATCGGTTCAGGGGAACCGGAGATATGAATTTTTAAAGAATTATTACTTTTCTAGCGCTTAGAAACAAAAAGCGCCAATCGGGTCATCTGGTTGCACCTCGACCGGGGCAAAGTCAAACTTTCAGGCCGACCGCGATGGAGCCCTGCTCGGCTACAGGTCGCGGGAGGCCTCGGTTAAAAAGTTACCTTCTGACTTAGTCTTTATTTTGAAGTTTTTCTTCACCGGGACGAACCTGCCAGTTGAATCCGACCTCCTGGAGCCCTTGCCCGGATACGCGATGTGGGCTTCCTCGGTGGAGACTTTTACCTTCGGACTTAGTCGTTTTTTCGAGATGAAAATCCTTCGACCGGGGTAAACCTGGATCTTGATCCGACGTCCATGGAGCCCTTCTCGGATACGATGGCTGGGAGGTCCCGGTCAACTTTTTACGTTCGGACTTAGTCTCTTTTTTGGATGTTTTTCTTTACCGGGACGAACCACGAAGTCAGGCCGGGTCGCGGTTGAGGCAAGCCGGCTAGAATTTCCGCGGCGGGTCGGTCCCTCTCTGGAGCTTTTTTCCAAAAATTCTCAAATCTTTTCCAAACTTCTGGGGCTTCACCCAGATGTTCTTTTAAGGTTCTTTTGGGGTCCACAGCTCACCCCAAGGGTCCAGAAGTTCTGTGATGGTCCTTGGGGGGTGCGGACTTCAACTCCCAGAATGCACCTGGCGCAAACTCCTTTTTGGCCACTGGACAGTGGTCAGCTGGTCGCTTTCTTCAGGAGTTGGTGCAGGGGACTCTGGTTTAGCAATTTTTCACCTGTAGCAAACAGGGAGTCCCTCCTTGAACCAGTTGAAGCCAGGCAAAGTCCTTCTTGTGGTGAAGCCAAAGTGTGCAGCTGGTGCAGTCCTTCTGAGTGCAGGGTCCAGGTGCAGGCCAGGGGTCCAGCAGGGCAGTCCTTCTTCTTCTTTAGTTCCTTTCTTGTCGATTTCTGGAGGGGATCTGAGGTGTGGGTGCAGGTCTGCCAGTTTTATCCTTGCTCTTGGGTGAAAAGCAGGGGGGCCCTGGTTCTCCAATCAGGGACAGGGTCGTCCCCCTGTGATGACCACTTCCTGGGAAGTGTGGCAAAAATCCATCCCAGAAGGCAACAGTCTCCAAAAATCCAACATGGATGAATCTGATTTTTGGAGGTTACATCTGGCTGAGCCCACCCACTGGTGTGGCTAAAAATCATAAACACACCCCTCTCCTGCCCTCTCCTAATCTAATCAAGGGGGCACCTAGCTGTCTGGGGTTGCAGGATGTGGGGGTGTTGCTGGGTGCTCCAGATGTCCTTCTCTGCCTTTGAAGACCAGTTAGCAGCCCTCCCCCTTCCTGCCTCACCATCTGCTGAGGGGAGATTCTCTCCCCCAAGCACATTCCTTTGTGTGAAGCCAGGCCACTTCACACCTAATCAAGGCAGCCTGGCAGAAGCTGCTGCAGGCTGGCCAATCAGAGCACAGCAGCAAAAACAATGCAGAGCTGAAATTGGCAACTTTTTAGGTAAAGTCTAAACTTTTTACCTGGACAAGTTATATTAAATCCAACAACTGGAAGTTGTGGGATTTATTACAACAATCAATTTGATACCAAATTCATGGTATGTAACATTTAAGGAGACTTTAAAATTTAAAATAAAGTCTGCCCATTCTAGCCTATGAAGGCCATTTACTTCAATGAGGGAAAAACGAATTTGGTTGTTTTTACCTCACCAGGGCTTATAAATCTATTTTTATAAAGTCCCTGCTTATAGTTACATGGCACCCAGCGCTAGGGCACACCTTAGGGGTGTCTTATATGTAAAAATAAGGTAGTTTAAGACTTTGGAAGTACCTTTAATTCCAAAGTCGAATTTGCATATAACTTTAATTTAAAAGCAGCCAGAAAAGCAGGCCTGCCTTTAAAATGACACTGGGCACCTCAGCAGTGCACCTAGGTGTGCACCACCTATGCTGTGGTCCCTAAACCTACATGCCCTACCATATACTAGGGACTTATAGGTAGGTTAACTTAGCCAATTATAATTAGCCTAATTTGCATATCCATTTTACTCAGAGCACAGGCCCTGGGACTGGTTAGCAGTACCCAGGGCACCATCAAAGTCAGGAAAACACCAGCAAAAAGAGGAAAATGGGGGCAAAAAGTTATGGGGCCTCTGCAATCAGCCCTGTTTTCTCACACAACCCCCCCCCAGCCCACACGCCCAGGAGACTCAGCCCAACCCTGGGAGAGTCTTCCTGGCTTGTTAGGCGAGGAAGACAGTGAAGAAAACTGGCTGTCCCTTTGCAGGGCCTACTCTGCCTTATATCCTCCTGTCAGGGTCACTCCCTATGAGTAGTGAAGCCATCCCAACAGTAAAAGGACCCAACTCAAACTGAAACTTTCCTCTAGGGGGGTCTTCCTCCTTTCTCTCTGCCAACTTGGGTAGTGAGGTGCCCACCTCCCCTACTCCAAACTTTGCTAGGGCAACACCTAGCTTACCCAAAGAGGTCACCCAACACTTGAGCAACCCCACCATGACCAATAGGGTCAGGGGGCCTACTTTGCTATTGGCCCTGGGGTCTGCCTCCCAGGCCAAGTACAGTGCTGCCAGGAAGGCTAGCACCCAGCAGAGGCTACTGACAGCTGTCAGTACCCAGAACCACACCCTAAGCTCTCCACTGACAGGTGGCTGAGCTGCTTTAGGGGCATCTTTGGGGTCCTGGCACCCCTCTTGCTGTCTAGAGTGGGGGGCTACCACCTCCTGTGGCAGACACCCTCCTTCCACTCTCCCTTCTGTCAGTGCAGGGGCAACACCTTGCATCTGGACAGCTGCCTGACTACTCAGGACTTCCTTGGGGTCAGGTGAGGCCTCACCAGTGCCAACTCTGGGCTCCCCCCCTACTGGGGCAGAAGGCCTTTGGCTCCCTGGAACTCTCTTTAAGAGTGGCCTACCCTTCCTTTTCTTCTTTCCTTTTCTTGGAGACCCCTGTCTCCTAACTGTAGGGACTGACTCCCCAGGACTTTGGGTTGGGGGGCGCCCTGGGCGACCACCCCATCTGGGACCAGACTCACCTCTGGGAGGTCATTGCCCAGGATACAATCTAGGGGGAGGTCAGCACTGACTACCACCCTAATCCAGTCAAGGATACCCTCCCTCTCTAGGGGCACTATGGCTACAGGTTTGGAGGTGACCTCCCCTGTGGCTATCCTGACTTTCTTTGTCTTTCCTGGGACATACATGTCTGGCGTCACTAGCCGGTCACTCACTATAGTGTGACTGGCACAGGTGTCCCTCAGGCCAGTGGTAGGGATACCATTCACTTGAATGTGGTGGAAGTGCCTACTCCCACCCTCAGGGATCACCAGCTTACCATCTGGTCCTGTCTCCCAGCACAATGCTAGGAGGACTTCATCTTCTGAGGAATCCTCCTCTATGGCTACACTGGACAGCCCAATGCTAACCACCTTCTTTGGACAGGCTGCATCTCCTCTGAAGTGACCTGTCTGCTGACAGTCAAAGCAAGCCCTACTGTCCAAGAGCTTTTTTAACCCTGGGTCTCCCTGTCTCTGCTTGTCAGAGTGGGAGAGGAATTTACTCTCCTCCTTCTTAGGGTTCTGTGGTACAGAGGGAGTCTCTGTGGTGGGCTTACCACCTCCCTCCTTAGGTTTTTGGGGACCTGTCCCCCCCTTCTTGGAGTCTCCCCCCTGGGACTTGACAACCACCCTGGTTCTCAACCACTCATCAGCTGCCTCCCCTAGTTCTCTAGGGTTGGTCTGCTTAGAGTCCACTAGATGCTGGCGTAACCTTTCTTGGATACAATTGGTCAAGATGTGCTCTCTCATGATCAGATTGTATAACCCCCTCATAAGTATCTACTTTGTTACCAATAATCCAGCCCTCTAGTGCCTTTAGTGAAATGTCCACAAAGTCAACCCAAGACTGGGTACTGACCTTCTGGGTGTCCCTGAACTTCATTCTATATTGCTCTGGGCTCAGACCAAACTTCTTGGCTAAGCACCTCTTCATACTAGGGTATGAATCTGCCTCCTCCCCCCTTAAGGTTAGAAGCCTATCCCTCCCTGAGTTGGGGACCAACTCCCACAAAAGGGAACCCCAGTATTGAGGCCTAACCCTTCTCATTTGGAGTGCCCTCTCAAAGGCCCCTAGCCACTTATCTATGTCATCCCCCTCTACATAAGCAGGAACCACCCTCTTGGGTAATCTGGGGCAAACTCCCCCACCCATGGACACCTCAGCTTCTTTATCGCTGCTTCCATCTCTTTTCTCTTTGTATGCCCACTTTTTCTTTTCTAGGGCCAGCTTCTCTGTTTCCAAAGCTATGTATGCTAGCTGGGCCTCCAGCTCTCTTTCTCTGATGGATGGGTTCTCTCCTCCTGAAAGGACCCCCTTCCCACCACTAGCTTTGGATCTGCCCCTAGTGACTGTATTTACTGAGGACCGTTCTTCCTCATCCTCACTTGGGCTCAGATGCCTTCCCTCCCCTGAGTGGTTAGAGCTTGCATCCTCCCTTCTTTCTCCCTCCTCTGGAGCTTCTTCTGACTCTACCTCTTTGGCCTCAGCCCATGCTGTCAGGGATGTGATCAGGATTTGCTTCCTGAGATCAGTGGTTGCAGGCAACCCTCTTTCAATACACAACCCCCTAAGCTGGACTACTGTCAGTGTGGGTAGGCTAGCCAGATCAAGCTCCATGGTTCCCTAGTTTTGTGTCAACAAAAACTTTTTGCAAAAATTGGATACAAGAATTTTAAAAAATTACAAAAATTCAATAATTGAAATTAATCCAAATAAAAAATTAAAAAAAAATTTGCACTAGGACAATTTAAAGGATTTTTAATTTGTTTTACCTAAAACTGTAACGTGATATTGAACACAAGTACAGGATCCCGTCGCTGCTTCCAATTATGTTGGAAAATGGGTTATTGGTAGGGCAGGTAGGTACCTACACCTAGCAACAAGCCACTAACCTCCACATAGGTACAGTTAGGTCTCAGTAAATTAATCCCAGCTCAAACCTTGGTAGCTTGGCAACGAGCGTCAAGGCTTAACTTAGGAGACAAAGTGTAAAGCATTCAAATATCACTAAACAGTAATTAAATAAAACACAGGAAACAGTTTAAAAATCCAAAACCAATTTATAAAAATAGTTTATATTTTTATCTTTAAAATGACACAAAAACGATTAAAATCGGTTCAGGGGAACCGGAGATATGAATTTTTAAAGAATTATTACTTTTCTAGCGCTTAGAAACAAAAAGCGCCAATCGGGTCATCTGGTTGCACCTCGACCGGGGCAAAGTCAAACTTTCAGGCCGACCGCGATGGAGCCCTGCTCGGCTACAGGTCGCGGGAGGCCTCGGTTAAAAAGTTACCTTCTGACTTAGTCTTTATTTTGAAGTTTTTCTTCACCGGGACGAACCTGCCAGTTGAATCCGACCTCCTGGAGCCCTTGTCCGGATACGCGATGTGGGTTTCCTCGGTGGAGACTTTTACCTTCGGACTTAGTCGTTTTTTCGAGATGAAAATCCTTCGACCGGGGTAAACCTGGATCTTGATCCGACGTCCATGGAGCCCTTCTCGGATACGATGGCTGGGAGGTCCCGGTCAACTTTTTACGTTCGGACTTAGTCTCTTTTTTGGATGTTTTTCTTTACCGGGACGAACCACGAAGTCAGGCCGGGTCGCGGTTGAGGCAAGCCGGCTAGAATTTCCGCGGCGGGTCGGTCCCTCTCTGGAGCTTTTTTCCAAAAATTCTCAAATCTTTTCCAAACTTCTGGGGCTTCACCCAGATGTTCTTTTAAGGTTCTTTTGGGGTCCACAGCTCACCCCAAGGGTCCAGAAGTTCTGTGATGGTCCTTGGGGGGTGCGGACTTCAACTCCTAGAATGCACCTGGCGCAAACTCCTTTTTGGCCACTGGACAGTGGTCAGCTGGTCGCTTTCTTCAGGAGTTGGTGCAGGGGACTCTGGTTTAGCAATTTTTCACCTGTAGCAAACAGGGAGTCCCTCCTTGAACCAGTTGAAGCCAGGCAAAGTCCTTCTTGTGGTGAAGCCAAAGTGTGCAGCTGGTGCAGTCCTTCTGAGTGCAGGGTCCAGGTGCAGGCCAGGGGTCCAGCAGGGCAGTCCTTCTTCTTCTTTAGTTCCTTTCTTGTCGATTTCTGGAGGGGATCTGAGGTGTGGGTGCAGGTCTGCCAGTTTTATCCTTGCTCCTGGGTGAAAAGCAGGGGGGCCCTGGTTCTCCAATCAGGGACAGGGTCGTCCCCCTATGATGACCACTTCCTGGGAAGTGTGGCAAAAATCCATCCCAGAAGGCAACAGTCTCCAAAAATCCAACATGGATGAATCTGATTTTTGGAGGTTACATCTGGCTGAGCCCACCCACTGGTGTGGCTAAAAATCATAAACACACCCCTCTCCTGCCCTCTCCTAATCTAATCAAGGGGGCACCTAGCTGTCTGGGGTTGCAGGATGTGGGGGTGTTGCTGGGTGCTCCAGATGTCCTTCTCTGCCTTTGAAGACCAGTTTGGCAGCCCTCCCCCTTCCTGCCTCACCATCTGCTGAGGGGAGATTCTCTCCCCCAAGCACATTCCTGTGTGTGAAGCCAGGCCACTTCACACCTAATCAAGGCAGCCTGGCAGAAGCTGCTGCAGGCTGGCCAATCAGAGCACAGCAGCAAAAACAATGCAGAGCTGAAATTGGCAACTTTTTAGGTAAAGTCTAAACTTTTTACCTGGACAAGTTATATTAAATCCAACAACTGGAAGTTGTGGGATTTATTACAACAATCAATTTGATACCAAATTCTTGGTATGTAACATTTAAGGAGACTTTAAAATTTAAAATAAAGTCTGCCCATTCTAGCCTATGAAGGCCATTTACTTCAATGAGGGAAAAACGAATTTGGCTGTTTTTACCTCACCAGGGCTTATAAATCTATTTTTATCAAGTCCCTGCTTATAGTTACATGGCACCCAGCCCTAGGGGCACATAGGGCACACCTTAGGGGTGACTTATATGTAAAAATAAGGTAGTTTAAGACTTTGGAAGTACCTTTAATTCCAAAGTCGAATTTGCATATAACTTTAATTTAAAAGCAGCCAGCAAAGCAGGCCTGCCTTTAAAATGACACTGGGCACCTCAGCAGTGCACCTAGGTGTGCACCACCTATGCTGTGGTCCCTAAACCTACATGCCCTACCATATACCAGGGACTTATAGGTAGGTTAACTTAGCCAATTATAATTAGCCTAATTTGCATATCCATTTTACTCAGAGCACAGGCCCTGGGACTGGTTAGCAGTACCCAGGGCACCATCAAAGTCAGGAAAACACCAGCAAAAAGAGGAAAATGGGGGCAAAAAGTTATGGGGCCTCTGCAATCAGCCCTGTTTTCTCACAGAACCTAGCACATTAACTTGGCAATGTGACAGACAGGAATAACACTTGTACTCACCCCCTTATGGCTGCTGTGCTGTCCTCAAGTGCCCATCAGGGTCTAGGTAGGCAATTGCCAGAATGCGATCCATTAGGGGGGTGATAATCACACGTGCACCCGGTCTATGTTGGAGAGACAACTACCAGGATCGCAGTCTGGAGGTTGGACCACCTAGATTGCGGCAGTCAGACAGCTACTGTGACTATGGCAGTTTTAGGACCACCGTACTCATAATTAGGCCCTTAGGGGCTCATTTACATGCCCTTAGCACCACCGGACCATCACTTTCAACAATGCTCCGGTGGCGCTGTGCCCTTTAACAAGGCAGCGCTAAACCTCCTTGCATGGCTTGATGGTGCCTTGTAAATATAGGCTCCCCAATGCAGTTTTCTGCAGGAAAGGGGCATGCAATGGGTGTTGCTATGGGCATTTCTATGTAACACTCATTGCTTTTGACACTGCCCCAGATTTATGAGAAATCATAAAACTGAAGCAGCGCCAAAAGCTAACGTCACCCCAGGGGCGGCTTTACAGTGGAATAACGAGGAGAAATACTTTTATTTCTCCTTGTTTTTGCCTTTTCTATGTCTGCTGCATTCTGCAGCAGACATAGAAAATGCAAAACACCAATAATGATTGTTTATGTGCAGGAAGTTGTCCCCTCATGCACATAGACAATTATTAAATAATGACACTTTGCAACTTCTATGTGTGCTTCAGAGTGCAGCACTCATAGAAGTACCAAATCACCACTATTGATTGTTTATGTGCAGGAAGGTTAACCGTCCTGCATATAAACATTAATCCCTGCAACACAGACACCCCTGAACTATGGTGCAAGCATGCCTGCGTCCGTGCTAGATAGCTAATTTTAGCACTAGCACAGGGGAAGAGGACATAACTTTGCCATATCTTGTAGATGTGGTGCATTTCTGCCCTTTCCCGGTGGTGCAGGGCAGCACATCAAGACACTTGTTGCACCACCCAGCACCACAGGGACTTGTAAATGAGTCTAATTTTTTAAAGTAAAAAGAAATTCTAGTGGAACAAAGCTAGACGCTGTAGCTGATGAGAGTTCCATAAGGTCGGGAACCCCTTGGGTGAAGAACCACTGAACCAGATGTGCTGCTGCCAAGAAGTACATAGTGGGACCTGATGCAACGTCAGGCTGACCGGCAATGCACCTTGGGCAGGTAGATGAGGAGGTTCGTCCCAGTCTTCTCTTGATTCTCAGAGCAGTTTGTAGCCAAAAATGTTTTAATTCCCAAGTTTTGGATTTTCACTCTCTGGGCAACTTAATGGCCACCACCAAAGGTCCAGGACTGGATAGGTATTACTTTGGGGGTTAAGACTCACTCAGTCTGGGCCCAGGTGCTGGTTTAAGATGGTTGGAGCCTTTTCTGTCCCTGAGGCTCTGTTCAGGAGGCCAACTAGCCTTTTGTAGTCCTGGGTTCCAGAAGTGGAACATGGCTCAATCACCAGAGCACGTCTCAGAGGGTTCAAGGCAAGCTTCAGGCACAAAAACAGTCCTTCCTGGTGTAGCTAAGCAGTCTCTTGTAGTACACAGAAGGATACAGCAGCAGGCATTTCTCTGAGAGACCGTCTACAGGTCCAGAAACTGAACTAAAGTATGGTTCTAAGGGTCCTATTTTAATACATGGTGCCTTCTTTGAAGCAGAAGCATTTTCTAGAGAATTCCCTTTCAAGTGGTTTAAGTTTCCTGATTCCCCTGCCCTTGCTTCTGGCTATCTGCACGAACAATGCAGGGATGACACGTGCTTTGTTTAAAGGCAGGGCACATCCTGTTTAGTAGCATGTGGGGCTGTGCACAGCACCGTCACCCTATCCTGCCAGTGATTGCCTATCTAGGCACACCTAATCCCTCTTGTGTGGCTACTAGGGGTGAATAAACAAAGTCCAATTTCCCACTAAACCCAGTCATGTGACCCAGGACCAGGCTGCAGACACCAAATAGCTGGGGCAGGAAAATGCCAACTTTCTGAAAGTATAACAAAAGACAGGGACTACCCAATAACTCTACGAACCCAGGTAACATCAATGTATCAAATAGTGGGTTCACTGACTTTAAGCCTGTCATTGTGCTATTTATAAATGCTACAGTCCATTTTTGTAGCATTCAAAAAAAAATTTTTTTATAAAATCAGAACCGTCATCTCAACCTAGGAAATATACTGTATGAAAATCACATCAAATATTATCAGCAAACTATGTCAAGCAGTTTCTTCTTTAGGTGCACAGTGAAGTAGTAAACACAGGATTTTGTGTATTGCAAATAAGTCAAACATTCCTAAAATGCACATCCTTTTGCTTCCATGTTTGCCTTTGTAGTTAGGGTAATTACTTTTAGATCACGTTGATTCTAAAGGGAAATCATGAAATAATGTTAATGTCTTATAAAATAACCACAAACAAAAATTAAGCTTGTAAGAAATAATACTGAAACAAAATTTCAGTATCTATGTCATCAGTCCTCTTGTAAATGACCTGGGGTGACACGGGAGTGCAGTTACTCTGCTGACATCTTTGCTGAAAGGTTCTGCAGAACATGGCATTGACTTCTACTTGCTACTTGCTAAACCTGGTAGGATCTAGACAAAAGACCCCTTGCTAAATTTAGAATTGTGTCTACTTTTCGGAAATGTTTAGCTTTCAGGGATCCAGCAATGATTTCATACATATTTCTGTCACTAACTGGAAGGAGGCTGAAAGCACAAAAAATAGTAAAAATGGGGTATGTCCCAGTAAAATACCAAAATTGTGTTGAAAAATGTGGTTTTCTGATTCAAGCCTCCCTTTTCCTGAAAGCTGGGAAGATGGTGATTTTAGCACCGTAAACTCTTTGTGGATGCCGTTTTCAGGGGAAAATCACAAGCCTTTTTCTGCAGCACTTTTCCCCATTTTTTTAAAGAAAAAAAAACAATAAGTTTTGCTGTATTTTGGCTAATTGCTTTGTCACCTCCTGGGGAACCCACAAACTCTGGGCACATTTAGAATCCATAGGATGTTGGGAAAAAGGGACGCAAATTTGGCGTGGATAGCTTATGTGAACAAAAAGTTATGAAGACTTAAGTGCAAACTTCTCCAAATAGCCAAAAAAGGACTTAGCACGGGGGAGGGGGAGAGGCCCAGCAGCTAAGGGGGTGAATTGTGTAAATATTATTTTCATATGATTAAATATTATTAAACATTATTAAGTGATATTTTAGGTGTGGGTTGTTGGGTTTGTGGGGGCATAGGGTGGGAAGTTAATTAAGTATAAACTTAATAACACTTAATTATTAATGTATCATTAATTATTTAATTTATAATTAATTATGTAAATTGTTTGATTATTATTTTCAAGATATATTTTAGCTGCAGGTTGTTGGGTTGTAGGGGTGTAGAGTGGAAAATTAATTAACAATTGATTGATAATTATTTATTAATTAATTATGTAATTTCTGCGATTATTATATTTTAAAGTTATGTTTTAGGTGTGGGTTGTTGGGTTTGTAGGAGTATAGGGAGGGAAGTAAATTAAGGAAATATTACATATTAATAAATTATTAATTTTGATTAACACTTAAGATAGGACCTACTTGGCTACAGGTGGACCCGCATTTGGCACCTTACGGAGGGGCCACCCTCCCCAGCCATTGCCACCCTATGGGACCCCATGACTAACCCAGGTAGTCAGATGCAGACCTACCACCCCAGTCTGTGGTGTGGGTATCAGTTGCTGCCCCTAAACCTTTAGAGAAGAAGCCCTCATCATGCAGACCCAGTGTGTGTAGTGTTCAAAATTATACATTATGGCCTAAAACACTTTGGCCCATATTTATACTTTTTGTCGCAAAACTGCGCCGGCGCAGTTTTGCGTCAAAAATATTACCGCCGGCTAACGACATTTTGGTGCGCCGTGCGGGGGTCATATTTATACTTTGACGCACGGCGGCGCAAACAACAGGTGGGTGTCATTATTTTTTACGCACACCACGGCGTCAAGTCGTAAAGGAAAACGACGTTAACGCAGCGGAAATGACTGTGGGTCGATTTACGACATTGCAAACCGGATATGCGCCGTTTATTTTTACTCAATAGCGTAAAAAAACACAGCGAACACAGCCATTTCACCAGAGGAGAGCCAAAATGGATCCCAGTTGCCACTACAGACCCCAGGAAGATGACAGCAGACCAGGAACCAGCCAGGAGGACCCACACAAGAACCAGGACACTTTTAAGAAGAAAAGAAAGTGTCGCTTTAGTGCAGAGGAGCAGGAAATTCTGGTTAAAGAGGTGACAGAACACCAGCACCAACTATTTGTCACCTCAAAGTTGCCAATCAGTAGGAGAGAGGCTATATGGCAACAAATTGTCAACAAGATTAACAGTGTGGCTGAAGTACGCAGAACAGTTATCGAGTGCAAGAAACGCTGGCATGACTGCAAACGCAGGACCAAGGAAAAAAGGGCCAGGAACAGGAAGGCAGCACTGCAGACTGGAGGGGGGAGTCCAGCACACCAGGAGGCCCTGGACCACATGGAGGAGATGGTCGCAGCCATCATCCCTGAGGAGATCGTCACAGAGATTCAAGGACAGGACAGCGCAGACTACCAGGAGACAACGCACATGCAGGGTAAGTCACTTGGGGAATTAAAATGCACTAATGTCAAGTACAACCGGGGGGGTATACCGACTACAAAATGCATGGAAGTCATCATATACATGGAGTGGCATGGGTAAAAGGGTGCGGCACGGGGGCATGGCCTACACAAAGAAAATCTGGGGCACAACAAAACACAACACCAAGAACAGTTCCATGGGGGTATGCTGCCATGCCAACGATGTAGCAAAGGTAAAGCCACACCAGGAGGGAAGAGCACAACATCAAACTGACATCCTGTCACACATCAGCCACTATACCCCCTACATTAACTAGGACCCAATTAACAACCTCTAGCCGTACCAACAACTGGAATGTAACAGTGACAACATTTGCCACTACCACCTCCGCTGTGTGTGAAGCTAAAGTAGCCAATGGCAGTAACGTCCCCATGGATCATACAACACCTAAATTAGAGGGTTGAGGATGACAACTTTAACAATCCCCTGAAACAAGACAAATGTTCCAGTCCTGTCAATTGTGAATGCCCATAGTTGCCGCAAACATCAGCCAATGTCATCAACATTTGGAGCTACACAGCATTAAGGTCACACCTATGCAGCATATGTCAGGGTCCATCCTGTGCCTGGGTCACAATGCAACATCCCAAATGTCATACTGCTCAGACAACAGCATTGAGGGGGAGGACACATGTAACTGGTCACTGAAATACACCTGCACAGTCAGAGGAGGAAATAGGACACTGCTACGACAATCAGGGCAATCCAATCTCCACACATTCCCCAACATCAGCTGTACACATTACCAATGCTGACATCCATATCGTGCCATAACAATGCTATGCATAGTATACACTACATTTCAACTACATAAAAGTGGATGTGAAAGATCAGAGCATGGGGCAGGTCCAGATTGTTAAGTGTGCTGCTAGTGCCATCAGAGCACCCACAGCCAGTGAAAGGTCTCACCATGAGAATGGATGTAGACAGAGGGTTGAGTAGGACAAGAAGGTGGCAAATCACTATTTGGCCAAAACCAACACCTAGAGGAGATGATGCTGACAAGTCTAATAACTTATCACAATACGTGTGACATGCAGGTGGGGCATAGGCCTGGGAGATTGCCCATCTGAAAGACTGTATCAATGAACAGGAAACAAGATCACAATGTGAAATCATCACAAGGCACGCATGTCACATCACTAATGCCACAACACAGACACACTAATTGTACCCTATTTCATTACAGCGGACTATGGATCTCCTGCAGATATGCCTGTCCAGGAATACCCTGATGACATGGATGACGAGCTGACAAACATCAGCCAACAGACCCTCCAAGATGTCCTTGGAACCCTCCAGACCCCACCTTTAGTCACAAGAAGGAGCACAGAACAAGCAGCCATCACAGAGGTCCCACCCACCACCCCAATTGTAAGACCTGCCAGCTCCAATACAGCTGAGGACTCAGATGACACAGGCACCTGCTTTGAGAGAACTGTAGTGTGCGGGTGTGGATGCAAACCATGGCAGCCAGCCTAGCGGGGTGCGTTCATGCATGATGTCAACTGAAGAACAGGCAGTAGTTATGCAAGGGCAAACAACTATCTTGCAGGAAGTAGAAAAAAGGCTGAAGGAAATCAGCACAGCCGTAATACAGTTGACCCAACACCTACAACAGCAATCCTGTCAACGCGTGCACGAATGCAACAGTGGACCCCTCAGGGCCGACCTGGCTGCCTACCATCGTAATGTGGCTGCTATTCTTAAGAACCAGCAGATCCTCCTTGCAGCAGTACTGCCTTTCAGACCCTCACAGGTAGCAACTACCGGGATGTCTGACTCCACGTCTTCAAACACTGAGGTGTGTGTTGCCCCTTCACAACCACCACCACCAAGGACAGAGGAGGCAACACACACATCAGAAGAAGAAGACATGGAACAGATCACCTTCACACGTAAAAGTACCCGGAAGCACTAGTCCCTGCCACATGGCCACCTATTACCAAGGTCCTGCGCTTCGTAAACATGCCAGTCTTGCAACAACTGTACTCAACGACTGTTCTGCAAACCACTGTATATCTTGTCAGCCTGCCTTGTGGTTGTCTCTCATTTACTCATTGGCAAATCCTGTCCCTCTGCACTGTCTGACACATCAACCCAGCATGTCAAATGCATTGTACTTTAGCACTTGTGTAGGATCACAATGGAAGATGTCACTATAATGGACAATGTACTTATAGCACTACGGCACTTTTCAATAAATAGCACTTCCACAACCACTTTGTCTCTGTGTAATGTGACACATCAACCGTGCAGTACACCACTGAATTTTGCCTCCTGTCAAATTACATAGCTTGTCAATACAACTGTCCTGACATAATGTAGTCTGCTAACTATGCACAGTGGCCTGGATAAATGGCAGACGCGTGTTCATGTCAATGGTCCAAAAGTTGCCCATCACATGTCCTGGAAATTTGGATACTGCTTCCTAGGCACTTGTTGGTTAACCCACCGTGAGTAAAGCACATGTACAGACTAAATGGGTACCATGATATTGGCACAGAAAGCCAAAGGTGACCCACAACTGTAATATCACCCCACAGTTGTGGTCATATGACTGAGCCACAACTCTCCTGTGGCAATGGTAGACCAGCAGACGAGGCAGCACGTGGCCACATATTTCCAGTGATCAATTGCACAGAGGTGTCTGGTTCATGTGTGTGGTCCAATGTTGATCCTGTATCTTTTTAGGGGTCTATGTTGTCATAGTTACGTCCAGGTCTCATCATGAGTCAGTGGCGGCTATTCCTGTATCTACTGTGTATCCTTCAGAGATCAATGGAAGTAAAGTCGATGAGGACATGAGAACCTACATGGGGATGGTCCCACCCTGTCACTGCAGAACTGTTATGAGACTGTCAACAGGGCAACCTTGGTGTGCTGAGTGAGATCATATCTCAGGAGTCATGTTCCGGCAGGTGTCATTACAATATTTGTACACAGGTTGGCCTGTAAAGTTCCCACTGCATCTGGGAACATCATAGCCCCTGTGTTGATTAATCTTGCAGCTATTCAGTACGCAGAGGTCATCAATATGTTGTGAGCAATCTGATTCAGCATGTGAACTGTCAGGGTCCTAACATTTGTGGAATTTTCATGCAGAGTTTGCCTGTTCTGCTCGAGGCACAATACCCAATGCCTGCATACCGCCCTGGTACACTGTCAGACTTTGCCATTCATGCATACATGAGACCCAGACAAGGGATAGGCCAATTTTTTGGGTATTTGGAGACAAGTTTACAATTATGGTACAATAAAAAAGCAGATTATGCTATACAATGTATTTGAGTATGCATTGAGGAAGCACCAGACAAAATACCCCCGGAGGAATGTGAGGGTTGGGAAAGCAAGTGTGGTACATATATAGACACAAGGAACCTTTAGGGTAACGCACAGACAGGTGCCAGTCAGGCTGACAGGATGCAGGGTCAATCGGGATCCAGCAATTTCACAAGGTACATACTCAGTGGTCTGAATTACACTGGTCAGAGGAAGAACAAGACAGTTGACATGGAAGACAGTGTTTGTCCTGTGTTTTGGAAGGTGACACATAAGCCCAAGGGCTGTGTTACACGGCTTATTTTTCTAGCAATGCATAACAGTATTACTGACAAAATGGCAGCTTCTATGCTGTTCCAAGCATCTGCAAGGGCAGTGCATGTTCAAATGGGTGGTCTGCATGGAGGTGCTCACAGGTGTGTGCTGCATCAGTTTCTCACAAGTCCTGTAGGTGAGATTTGAGTTCAAACGGCCAACAGTACCTTTCACATGGGAAGCAATCTACAGGTGATAACAGGGCTTAGAAACTACAAACCAGTGTATTAATTGACCTGACGTCCATGCAGTCAGATGTACCAAGACAATGGCATACAATACGAAAGGGTGAAGCACACTGGATTACAATTGTTAGTCTGTGTGTGTAGAGGAGGGAATATCTGGGTACACATATTACCATTCCAAAGACCTCTTCAGACAGGTGGGGTGAGACCAGGAGCATGGGTGTGTCAGGAGTTAGGACATGGGCTGACATGTACATGGAATGTCATGTGTGCAATGCTTGTCATAGGTGTGGCACTTGTGCTGTCTATGTTCTGCTTATATGGAACTCTAGTCACAGATAGTCCTTGCAAAGATAGGTGCTGTAGGACTTACTGCTGTCAAGGGTCTGTTCATACATTCCTGTTACCAATGCAATAGCACATCCACTGCCTCATGTATGAGGCATTTTTTTCCCTTATAGACTGATGGTGTCTTACTTGTGTGCCATATGCTGCAATGAACCATGTTGCCAAATACAGGTGTGAAATAGGTGTGGTCCTCTGCTATTGCCCTTCAAAGGTGAAATGTACAGGATATATGTCATTTACAGTGTGTGTGTATGTGACTGTTGTATAATACGCTGTGAGAAAGTAGCCTCTTTCTAGCCTTGTTACCCCCACTTTTGGCCTGTTTGTGAGTGTATGTCAGGGTGTTTTCACTGTCTCACTGGGATCCTGCTAGCCAGGGCCCAGTGCTCATAGTGAAAACCCTATGTTTTCAGTATGTTTGTTATGTGTCACTGGGACCCTGCTAGTCAGGACCCCAGTGCTCATAAGTTTGTGGCCTATATGTATGTGTTCCCTGTGTGGTGCCTAACTGTCTCACTGAGGCTCTGCTAACCAGAAACTCAGTGGTTATGCTCTCTCATTTATTTCAAATTGTCACTAACAGGCTAGTGACCAATTTTACCAATTTACATTGGCTTACTGGAACACCCTTATAATTCCCTAGTATATGTTACTGAGGTACCCAGGGTATTGGGGTTCTAGGAGATCCCTATGGGCTGCTGCATTTCTTTTGCCACCCATAGGGAGCTCTGACAATTCTTACACAGGCCTGCCACTGCAGCCTGAGTGAAATAACGTCCACGTTATTTCACAGCCATTTTTCACTGCACTTAAGTAACTTATAAGTCACCTATATGTCTAACCTTTACCTGGTAAAGGTTAGGTGCAAAGTTACTTAGTGTGAGGGCACCCTGGCACTAGCCAAGGTGCCCCCACATTGTTCAGAGCCAATTCACTGAACTTTGTGAGTGCGGGGACACCATTCCATGCGTGCACTACATATAGGTCACTACCTATATGTAGCTTCACAATGGTAACTCCGAATATGGCCATGTAACATGTCTATGATCATGGAATTGCCCCCTCTATGCCATCCTGGCATAGTTGGCACAATCCCATGATCCCAGTGGTCTGTAGCACAGACCCTGGTACTGCCAAACTGCCCTTCCTGGGGTTTCACTGCAGCTGCTGCTGCCAACCCCTCAGACAGGCATCTGCCCTCCTGGGGTCCAGCCAGGCCTGGCCCAGGATGGCAGAACAAAGAACTTCCTCTGAGAGAGGGTGTGACACCCTCTCCCTTTGGAAAATGGTGTGAAGGCAGGGGAGGAGTAGCCTCCCCCAGCCTCTGGAAATGCTTTGTTGGGCACAGATGTGCCCAATTCTGCATAAGCCAGTCTACACCGGTTCAGGGGACCCCTTAGCCCTGCTCTGGCGCGAAACTGGACAAAGGAAAGGGGAGTGACCACTCCCCTGACCTGCACCTCCCCTGGGAGGTGTCCAGAGCTCCTCCAGTGTGCTCCAGACCTCTGCCATCTTGGAAACAGAGGTGCTGCTGGCACACTGGACTGCTCTGAGTGGCCAGTGCCACCAGGTGACGTCAGAGACTCCTTCTGATAGGCTCCTTCAGGTGTTAGTAGCCTATCCTCTCTCCTAGGTAGCCAAACCCTCTTTTCTGGCTATTTAGGGTCTCTGTCTCTGGGGAAACTTTAGATAACGAATGCAAGAGCTCATCCGAGTTCCTCTGCATCTCTCTCTTCACCTTCTGCCAAGGAATCGACTGCTGACCGCGCTGGAAGCCTGCAAAACTGCAACATAGTAGCAAAGACGACTACTGCAACTCTGTAACGCTGATCCTGCCGCCTTCTCGACTGTTTTCCTGCTTGTGCATGCTGTGGGGGTAGTCTGCCTCCTCTCTGCACCAGAAGCTCCGAAGAAATCTCCCGTGGGTCGATGGAATCTTCCCCCTGCAACCGCAGGCACCAAAAAGCTGCATTACTGGTCCCTTGGGTCTCCTCTCAGCACGACGAGCGAGGTCCCTCGAATCCAGCGACTCTGTCCAAGTGACCACCACAGTCCAGTGACTCTTCAGTCCAAGTTTGGTGGAGGTAAGTCCTTGCCTCACCTCGCTGGGCTGCATTGCTGGGAACCGCGACTTTTGCAGCTACTCCGGCCCCTGTGCACTTCCGGCGGAAATCCCTTGTGCACAGCCAAGCCTGGGTCCACGGCACTCTAACCTGCATTGCACGACTTTCTAAGTTGGTCTCCGGCGACGTGGGACTCCTTTGTGCGACTTCGGGTGAGCACCATTTCACGCATCCTTGTAGTGCCTGTTTCTGGCACTTCTCTGGGTGCTACCTGCTTCCGAGAGGGCTCCTTGTCTTGCTCGACGTCCCCTCTCTCTGCTGGTCCAATTTTCGACCTCCTGGTCCCTCCTGGGCCTCAGCAGCGTCCAAAAACGCTAACCGCACGATTTGCCGCTAGCAAGGCTTGTTGGCGTTCTTTCAGCGGGAAAACACTTCTGCACGACTCTCCACGGCGAGGGGGATCCGTCCACCAAGGGGGAAGTCTCTAGCCCTTTTCGTTCCTGCAGAAACCTCAGCTTCTTCTGTCCAGTAGAAGCTTCTTTGCACCCGCAGCTGGCATTTCCTGGGCATTTGCCCATCTCCGACTTGCTTGTGACTTTTGGACTTGGTCCCCTTGTTCCACAGGTACCCTAGATTGGAAATCTACAGTTGTTGCATTGCTGGTTTGTGTCTTTCCTGCATTATTCCTCTAACACGACTTCTTTGTCCTTAGGGGAACTTTAGTGCACTTTGCACTCACTTTTCAGGGTCTTGGGGAGGGTTATTTTTCTAACTCTCACTATTTTCTAATAGTCCCAGCGACCCTCTACAAGGTCACATAGGTTTGGGGTCCATTCGTGGTTCGCATTCCACTTTTGGAGTATATGGTTTGTGTTGCCCCTATCCCTATGTTTCCCCATTGCATCCTATTGTAACTATACGTTGTTTGCACTGTTTTCTAAGACTATACTGCATATTTTTGCTATTGTGTATATATATCTTGTGTATATTTCCTATCCTCTCACTGAGGGTACACTCTAAGATACTTTGGCATATTGTCATAAAAATAAAGTACCTTTATTTTTAGTATAACTGTGTATTGTGTTTTCTTATGATATTGTGCATATGACACTAAGTGGTACTGTAGTAGCTTCACACGTCTCCTAGTTCAGCCTAAGCTGCTCTGCTAAGCTACCATTATCTATCAGCCTAAGCTGCTAGACACCCTATACACTCATAAGGGATAACTGGGCCTGGTGCAAGGTGCAAGTACCCCTTGGTACTCACTACAAGCCAGTCCAGCCTCCTACATTGGTTGTGCAGCGGTGGGATAAGTGCTTTGAGACTACTTACCACTCTTGTCGTTGTACTTTTCATAAGAGAAAAATATACAAAACAAGGTCAGTGTATATACACATAGCCAAAAAGTTTTGCATTTCCTCTTTTCACTCTTTTCTAAGTGCCGAAAAGTACTTCTAAACTTTCAAAAAGTTCTTGAAAGTTTAACAAGTTTTTTTTCTGTCTTTCTAAAAAGTTCTGAAAACTTTTTTCTCTTTTTCTATCACTTTAACTCTCTCTAAAAATGTCTGGCACAGGCCAAAATGTTGATCTGTCCAAACTTGCATATGATCACCTTAGCTGGAAAGGAGCAAGGAGTCTCTGCATAGAGAGAGGTTTGAGTGTAGGGAAGAATCCTTTTTTGGAATTATTGCTTAACATACTTAGAGAACAAGATAAGGCCATAGGGGCCACATCTGTTGAAAAAGTAGCAAATGGTTCCCAATCTGATCCAGGGACTCCCCCAGGAAAAGATTCAGGAAAGAAACTTCCTAGCCTGCCCATTACTAGACAGTCTAGCATAGTTGGTAATGATGGAGAGCCTCACCATACAAATAGTGTTGTCTCACATCATAGCAAAAGCATTTATTCTCACCATACTGGTAGTGATGTTTCTGTTAGCCAAGCTGTTAGGGTGGCTTCTGTAAGGGACAGGTCTCCTTCTGTTCATTCTTCTGTGTCTAAGAATGTCCCTCCCACCAACCTTGATGACAGAATGTTAGAGAGGGAACTCAATAAGTTGAGAGTGGAACAAACCAGACTGAAGCTTAAAAAGCAACAGCTTGATTTGGATAGACAGTCTGTTGAACTAGAGAAGGAAAGACAGAAGTTGGGTTTAGAAACCCATGGTGGCAGCAGCAGTATTCCCCATAGTCTTCCTGCAAAAGAGCATGATTCCAGGAATCTGCACAAGATAGTTCCCCCTTATAAGGAGGGGGATGACATTAACAAGTGGTTTGCTGCACTTGAGAGGGCCTGTGTTGTACAGGATGTCCCTCAAAGGCAGTGGGCTGCTATCCTATGGCTATCATTTAGTGGAAAGGGTAGGGATAGACTCCTTACTGTGAAAGAAAGTGATGCCAATAATTTTACAGTTCTTAAGAATGCACTCCTGGATGGTTATGGCTTAACCACTGAACAATACAGGATAAAGTTCAGAGAGACCAAAAAGGAGTCTTCACAAGACTGGGTTGATTTCATTGACCATTCAGTGAAGGCCTTGGAGGGGTGGTTACATGGCAGTAAAGTTACTGATTATGAAAGCCTGTATAACACAATCCTGAGAGAGCATATACTTAATAATTGTGTGTCTGATTTGTTGCACCAGTACCTGGTAGACTCTGATCTGACCTCTCCCCAAGAATTGGGAAAGAAGGCAGACAAATGGGTCAGAACAAGGGTGAACAGAAAAGTTCATACAGGGGGTGACAAAGATGGCAATAAGAAGAAAGATGGTGAAAAATCTCAAGATAAGCATGGGGATAAGGGTAAAACCAAAGATCCCACTTCAAATCTTAAACACTCTTCAGAGGGTGGGGATAAAACAAATTCTTCCTCTTCTTCCCAACCTGCACACATTAAAAAGCCTTGGTGCTTTGTGTGTAAAAACAGAGGCCATAGGCCAGGGGATAAGTCCTGTCCAGGTAAACCCCCTGGGCCTACCACCACTAATACATCAAGCTCTAGTGCCCCTAGCAGTAGTGGTACTAGTGGTGGGACTGCTGGCAACAGTCAAGTTAAGGGTGTAGTTGGGTTCACTTATGGGTCCATCATAGAAACTGGGGTAGTCAGTCCCAAGACAGTTTCTGTCTCACCTAGTGGCATTGGCCTTGCCACACTGGCTGCTTGTCCCCTTACAATGGATAAGTACAGGCAGGCAGTTTCAATAAATGGTGTTGAGGCCTTGGCCTACAGGGATTCAGGTGCCAGTATCACTTTGGTGACTGAAAACCTAGTGCACCCTGATCAACACATCATTGGACAACAGTATAAGATTATTGATGTCCATAACTCCACTAAGTTTCTTCCCTTAGCTATAATTCAGTTTAGTTGGGGTGGAGTTACTGGCCCTAAGCAGGTGGTGGTATCACCTAGCTTACCTGTAGACTGTCTCTTAGGTAATGACCTAGAGGCCTCAGGTTGGGCTGATGTAGAGTTTTATGCCCATGCAGCCATGCTGGGCATCCCAGAGGAATTGTTCCCTCTCATTTCTACTGCAATGAAAAAGCAAAGGAGAGAAGGCCTGAAAACTCAGGATCCCTCTCCATCAACAGGTAAAAAGGGTATCACAGTATCCCCTAACCACCCTACCATTCAGGATACCATTCCTGTGGTGGGAGAAACCTCTCCTGGGGTGGCACCTGTTCCAAGGGAATCATCAGCAGGCAAAACTGGACTCCCTGAGGTAGAAGTACCTCTCTGTGGGATAACTAACATTGGTGACAAAAAGAGCACCATTTTAGTTAACATGGAGCATCCCTCCAACCCTCCCAGAGAAACTTTAGTGCAGAAACCCTGCACTGCCTCACAACACTTAGGACAGCATCCCTGCCCTAGTGTGGAGCTCATAGGACAGCATCCCTGCCCTGCTCCAACTCAAGAGAAACAGCATCCCTGTTCTCTCTTCCAGCCATATGGACAAAGTTTTTGCCCAGCTATGGCTTTTCTGAGACAGCATCCCTGTCTGGCATTTCCATCACTACAAATAGGTTCAGTGGACAATTCCCACTGCTCTAAACTAAAACTTACTGATAGAAACTCTGAAAATACATCTTCACATTGTTGCTTAGCTAAAAAACTTCAAACAGGGTGGTTTACATCCCCACAGGGAAGTAACCATAGAGTGGATGATAAAGGGAGTAACCAGTCTATTGCAGAGCTACTCTCTACTTATCACCACTTAGACAATAAAGTCTCAACTGGCCAAGGTTAGCCTTATTATCCTTCGTTTGGGGGGGGGGGGGGTTGTGTGAGAAAGTAGCCTCTTTCTAGCCTTGTTACCCCCACTTTTGGCCTGTTTGTGAGTGTATGTCAGGGTGTTTTCACTGTCTCACTGGGATCCTGCTAGCCAGGGCCCAGTGCTCATAGTGAAAACCCTATGTTTTCAGTATGTTTGTTATGTGTCACTGGGACCCTGCTAGTCAGGACCCCAGTGCTCATAAGTTTGTGGCCTATATGTATGTGTTCCCTGTGTGGTGCCTAACTGTCTCACTGAGGCTCTGCTAACCAGAACCTCAGTGGTTATGCTCTCTCATTTATTTCAAATTGTCACTAACAGGCTAGTGACCAATTTTACCAATTTACATTGGCTTACTGGAACACCCTTATAATTCCCTAGTATATGGTACTGAGGTACCCAGGGTATTGGGGTTCCAGGAGATCCCTATGGGCTGCTGCATTTCTTTTGCCACCCATAGGGAGCTCTGACAATTCTTACACAGGCCTGCCACTGCAGCCTGAGTGAAATAACGTCCATGTTATTTCACAGCCATTTTTCACTGCACTTAAGTAACTTATAAGTCACCTATATGTCTAACCTTTACCTGGTAAAGGTTAGGTGCAAAGTTACTTAGTGTGAGGGCACCCTGGCACTAGCCAAGGTGCCCCCACATTGTTCAGAGCCAATTCCCTGAACTTTGTGAGTGCGGGGACACCATTACACGCGTGCACTACATATAGGTCACTACCTATATGTAGCTTCACAATGGTAACTCCGAATATGGCCATGTAACATGTCTATGATCATGGAATTGCCCCCTCTATGCCATCCTGGCATAGTTGGCACAATCCCATGATCCCAGTGGTCTGTAGCACAGACCCTGGTACTGCCAAACTGCCCTTCCTGGGGTTTCACTGCAGCTGCTGCTGCTGCCAACCCCTCAGACAGGCATCTGCCCTCCTGGGGTCCAGCCAGGCCTGGCCCAGGATGGCAGAACAAAGAACTTCCTCTGAGAGAGGGTGTGACACCCTCTCCCTTTGGAAAATGGTATGAAGGCAGGGGAGGAGTAGCCTCCCCCAGCCTCTGGAAATGCTTTGTTGGGCACAGATGTGCCCAATTCTGCATAAGCCAGTCTACACCGGTTCAGGGGACCCCTTAGCCCTGCTCTGGCGCGAAACTGGACAAAGGAAAGGGGAGTGACCACTCCCCTGACCTGCACCTCCCCTGGGTGGTGTCCAGAGCTCCCCCAGTGTGCTCCAGACCTCTGCCATCTTGGAAACAGAGGTGCTGCTGGCACACTGGACTGCTCTGAGTGGCCAGTGCCACCAGGTGACGTCAGAGACTCCTTCTGATAGGCTCCTTCAGGTGTTAGTAGCCTATCCTCTCTCCTAGGTAGCCACACCCTCTTTTCTGGATATTTAGGGTCTCTGTCTCTGGGGAAACTTTAGATAACGAATGCAAGAGCTCATCCGAGTTCCTCTGCATCTCTCTCTTCACCTTCTGCCAAGGAATCGACTGCTGACCACGCTGGAAGCCTGCAAAACTGCAACATAGTAGCAAAGACGACTACTGCAACTCTGTAACGCTGATCCTGCCGCCTTCTCAACTGTTTTCCTGCTTGTGCATGCTGTGGGGGTAGTCTGCCTCCTCTCTGCACCAGAAGCTCCGAAGAAATATCCTGTGGGTCGACGGAATCTTCCCCCTGCAACCGCAGGCACCAAAAAGCTGCATTACCGGTCCCTTGGGTCTCCTCTCAGCACGACGAGCGAGGTCCCTCGAATCCAGCGACTCTGTCCAAGTGACCCCCACAGTCCAGTGACTCTTCAGTCCAAGTTTGGTGGAGGTAAGTCCTTGCCTCACCTCGCTGGGCTGCATTGCAGGGAACCGCGACTTTTGCAGCTACTCCGGCCTCTGTGCACTTCCGGCGGAAATCCTTTGTGCACAGCCAAGCCTGGGTCCACGGCACTCTAACCTGCATTGCACGACTTTCTAAGTTGGTCTCCGGCGACGTGGGACTCCTTTGTGCGACTTCGGGTGAGCACCGTTTCACGCATCCTCGTAGTGCCTGTTTCTGGCACTTCTCCAGGTGCTACCTGCTTCAGAGAGGGCTCCTTGTCTTGCTCGACGTCCCCTCTCTCTGCTGGTCCAATTTGCGACCTCCTGGTCCCTCCTGGGCCTCAGCAGCGTCCAAAAATGCTAGACACCCTATACACTAATAAGGGATAACTGGGCCTGGTGCAAGGTGCAAGTACCCCTTGGTACTCACTACAAGCCAGTCCAGCCTCCTACATACGCATCAAAATTGCTTTGGAAATTTCTGTGTCCTGATCGGTATGTCAGCAATGCTCCATGAGGCTACACTGTTAATCTGACAGTTAGAGATAAAGGTGAGCAAAAATGAATACCCAGACCATGATATGGTGATTATTATAGGTGTTTATTTACATCTGTTGCTACAGTGGTGATGATGAGTTGTTTCAAAAGAAATTGTTCACAATATGTTGGCCCCTACGCAATCCAGCGGCTGTGTTTTGTTGTTCCCCCTCATGCTTCAGGCCAGCATCCTTCTCTTCAGGCATTTTTGGCTCTGGTTCTAATAGGGGAATGTTCCTTTGTATACAAATGTTGTGTGGGATGGCACATGTTAAAATGACCTTACAGACCATTTCTGGTGAATATAGGAGGCTGCCACCACTGATGTCGAGGCACCTGAATCTCGACTTGAGGATGCCAAAGGTCCTCTCCACTATGGTGCGTGTCCTCCAATGTGCCTCATTGTAGGCACGCTCTGATGCAGTGCTTGGGTTGCCAAATGGTGTCATAATCCATGGCTGGATCCCATACCCCTGATCAGCTGAAAGAGAAAATGATTGGGATCATGTTGATGTATCTTGCCCCATTCATATCACCTTGCATGGAAGTAGTTGTCTTTCGTTGTCTGTGGCTCTTTTGTGTTATTGGGTTGATTCCTAGGCTTCTAGGATGTAACATCTGCATTGGGTTGTTTCCTTGGATAAACAGGTGTTTGCCTGCTGACCGGTTGTCAGCAATAAGTTTTGGGATTTGCAGTACAGTGTGCACTCCCTAGCATTGTGACTTGTGATACAGGTGTCCCTGTGTCTTCACTGGGTGTGAGATGATAGTTCCATACACAGATTCAAATTGACAGTGGTGGTAAAACGTTAGCATCTATGTACCCTGGACATCCCATACCTTTAGACATATGCAATGGATTAATTTAAACATCAGAGAGACGCTTACATTTTGCAAGGTGACAATTAGCCAAACCTCTCCATACGTTGTGATCATTGACGTACTGACATTAGACTGTACACTAATTTCAGATGTGTGACACGTACACTGCAGACCTATCAAACATGGCTAGTGGTGTCACAACCTCAGTGTGTTCCTGTCCACATGTTGCTGTTGTGGTGTATGTGTTGTGTGCCCTAGAGGGTTGCTGTGCAGTGTGTACATAAGTAGGTTTCTGTACTTACCAACAAGTAGTCCATTGCCATATCGTCCATCCTGGAAGTGTTGATTGATGGTAGAGTGACGGAAGATGAATGAGTCATGGACACGCCCAGGATACTTTGCCACGATATTGGTGATCAATCCTTGGTGATCCACAATGGCCTGCACATTGATGGAGTGTGTGTGCTTCCTGTTGCGGTACAGGTGTTTAGTTGCAGCAGTTAGCACAAGGCGTACATGTGTGCAGTCAATGGCACCAATGACGTGTGGGAATCCATTTATGAGGTAAAACCCCTGTTTGGTCTCCTGCTGCTTCTGCTGTGTGTTTGGGAAGCAGATGTGCTGGGATGTGAGTCCAATGATGGCATTCAGTACTTTGGGCAAGAAGGCAGAGAATGATGGCTATGATATTCCGGCAACCAGGGCACCAGTTGTTTGAAAAGAGCCACTTGCCAACATGTGAAGTATGGCAAGCAGCTTGGTTTCTGTAGGGATGGTGCGGGGTGTCAGCAAGGTGGGTGCCAAGTGTGGCTCAATGTTGCGCAGCAGCAGCTGCTGAATGGCCTGCCAGTTTAACATGTACCTCTGGATGATGTCATGTTCCCTGAGGCCATGAAGGGTTGTTCTGGTGCGGAATATCCTCTCCTGCCTTCTGCGTTGCCTTTGGGGTCCCTGCTGGTGTTGTGGTAGCTGCTGTTGTTGCAGCTGGGGTCTGCGTGCACACTGGATGAGAAGCACCTCCATGTCTCCCATTTGCAGCTCTGCTGCTGCTCTGCTGTTGCTTCTGTGTGTTCTGATTAAATACAGGTGTGTTTGCCCCACTTTAACGCCTGCGCTGACCCAGGCACAAATCGGGCTGTGCATCATTTTCCGACTCCGCCTCCCGGCCGTGCGGGATTTTTGCCTGGAAGCATAAATTCGACGCACGGGCGTTTAAGTAACTTTTTGGACGGTAACGCCTACCTTGCATATAATTAACGCAAGGTGGTTTACCGCATCCAGAAAATGATGCACATGCCGGGATTTTGACGTCTGCGGGCTCAGGCGTCAAAGTTTAAATATGGGGCAAGGTTTGCGCAGAATGTGTGTCATAATTTTTTACGCACATTCGGCGCAGCAGGAGTATAAATATGCCCCTCAGTCTTCTCTCCGTGTTCAGTTGCAGAGGCAGCATGGACCCAACAATCCCACAAGAACAGCTGATGGTCAAACGAAACACAAAGGTGTGCTGCCCGAATGATGATCCCAAGGGAACGGGTTTGGGAGCAAACAATAACAAAATAAACTAAAACAAATAAGACACCCAGGTGAGTGTTTGTGCCTGTGGAGAAAAACAGTGAGGTCACCAGCCTCCAAGTGTTGGAACCTTCTCCATAGTGTTTATGCATACATTGAAGAGCTTGTCACCTAGGAGCCTGTCTGTATATAAAGAGAGGATTGCAAGTTACCACTTTCACATAAGCATGCTCACCCACCTGTGGTTTTGAATTGTAGCCCTCGGGAGAGCAGAATGAATTATTATAAACTGTTCTTGTTGCTCCAGGAGAACACAATTTGTTACGTATATCTACCAGACCTAGTTTGATGCACCAGGGATAATGCACACAAGAGATATACACTCAAAGGAACACATGTGCTCTAAATGGGCACATGACTCAATATGGGGTTGCAAAACACAGCACATACACGTGGTTAGTCATGCAATCAGTAATTGTCATACAAAAACTACGAAGGCCCAACATTACTTATCCTCACAAATTAGTCACTGACAATTATGGGAAGAAATGTCTTTCTCTGAAGAGAGTTGTTTAGGGTCTTGATAGTGCATATGGTATAACAACAATAGCTTTTCTCCACGCTGTTCAATGAACATGGGTTGAAGATTATGCTTTTAATCCAAATTGGCTACCAAGGCTTCTTGCTGCATGAGAAAATAGAAAGTTCACTTAGCCTTGCAGTAGTGCTGGCAAGCCAAGCTGGCTGGCAAGATTTGAGGGGGCCATCGCAAGACTTTGGCAATGTTCCACTTATAAAGAACCCTCTGCAACCTATCTTGCCGCAATCGCAGCTGCTAACGACCGTCCAAATCCAGAAGATGCTGCCACAGCCGTAAATGATCTGATTGAAGGCTGCAGGACACTGGCTTACTGTCAGCGACCCCCCTGGCCAAGTCTAGGCATGTGGATCCTCATCTTCTGGACCTTGGGGAGCCCATACATTAAGGAAAAACAGAGACAAGTAAGATAGTGCAGTATGTTCAGATGCATGTGCCCTGCATGGAGCCTGAGTGCACCATATCCCTACTTAACTGTGCCTCCACAGAGTAGCCCAGGACAGCTGAGGGCCAATGGGGTAGAAGGAGAACATCCTAAGGAGGAGACATAGGGAGTTCGGGGATGCCCATGAGTCGAAGCTGGGGTCCCACCGAGCTGTTTCATAACAGTTTAGGTGAGTTACTTTTTTGTTGACAGTAGGACTTTGAGCCTTTTATTACTGATAACCAGTGCTAAAGTGTCTGTGCTTTCTCCGTAATATGTGGTAAGTTGGCCTGCACCTAATTGGCACATTTAACTTACTTGTTAGCCCCTAGTAAGCATATCTACCTGTGCCCATGGCCTGTCAATTAAATGCTACTAGGGGGTAGCAGCCCTTACTGTGCCACTCAGTAAAGTAGCACAATAAAGCAGGTTTCAGGTCTGCCAGTGCAACCTGTAATGCTGGCTGTTTCAACCTGGCAAAATAAATACTATGCCAAGGCTAAACCTTAATTTTTTATACTTATAAGCCACTCCTAATGACGGCTTTAAAAGCTGTTAGAGCAGGATGTATATTATTTAAAAAGTCAGAGGGTGTACCTAAGTCTTACATGTCCTGGCATGCTAAAGTTGTTTTTCCCTTCTGTAAGAATAGCTCTCCGATAGACAAACACATGGTTGTCTTTTTACAGCTTATAAATGCTGACAACAGGTTGGGAACAAATAAATGATTTGTAAACTCAAATGAATTGTAATTTTAAATACTCTTTAATGATACATTTGGATTTTAAGTCACAATTGTTATAATACCACTTTTAGAAAGTAGGCATTTTTCTACCCAAACCAACAGTGTCTTCTTGCCAGTGTCCTGGATCACATGACTGCAACTAGCTCTCCTGTTGCGGGTTATGTATTGCTTTCAGGCCTTGAGAAAAAGGAGCCCTAGGTGTGAAAGGAGAGGGTCTTCCTAACAAGATGGCTGGGGAGGAGTTGTGCTCTGCCCTTACTATGCTTCTAAGTGCGCTATCTGCAGAGCCCACAAAGGAACCTGACACCAGGCCTGCCCTTGCCTATGTCACTCTAGACAGTTTGGGGTCAATCGCAGGGAAAGAACTTACCAGAACCAGTCTTGGGGGTAGGCCAGGGGATTCCCCACACAAAGGCCGGCATAAAGTATTAAAGTGGGACTTCCAGAAGCCCTCATCAGAACATTCCTGGACTTGTGAAAGAAGCAGAAGAAAGACTTCCCTGCTATCTGAGAATGAGGGACTACCCTACTGATTAAAGAAGAAAGAGTAGACCTGCCTAGAACCTAGGCTACACAGAGTGACTTCAAGCACCAGTTGGCTGACCTTCTGTATGAGCTACAGAGACATAACAAGCTTTCAGAGACTTACCTGTAACTGATCAGCTGACTAGCACCAATTGGACCTGCCCAGACCTGCTGCTGTTCTCTGATGGAGTGAGCCCTGATTCCCAAGAGTAGCCCCCCATAACCTGGCCCTGAATTGTGAATACTTCTGAAGAATAGGTGAAGATTCAGAAGTTTAGGGATCCTCACAACCACAAAGTGACTACTTCGTACCAAGAATCGACTTCCTGTAATTACCGTTATTTCAAAGCTCCAGTGGGACCTGCTCTTTGTCCTGGCAGCAACTGTCAATGACAACCTGCAATGTGAGCTCTGCACTTTGTAGTAAGAGTGACACCTCACAGCAATCATCAATGCAAAGACTCCAGAAAAAACTAGCTCTTCTCAATACAGCAACAACTGTCTGCCATGAGGGATTAACCTACTGATTAAAAAAGAAAGAATAGACCTGCCTAGAACCCAGGCTTTACAGATTGACTTCAAGCACCAGTTGGCTGAACTCCTGTATGAGCTACAGAGACACAACAAGCTTTCAGAGACTTACCTCTAACTGATCAGCTGACTAGCAACAATTGGACCTGCTTGGACCTGTTGCTGGTCTCTAATGGAGTGAGTCCTGATCCCCAAGAGTAGCCCCCCATAGCATGGCCCTGAATTGGTGTATACTTCTGAAGAAAAGGTGAAGATTCAGAAGTTTAGGGATCCTCACAACCACAAAGTGACTTCTTCGTACCAAGAATTGACTTACTGTAATGACCGTCAATTCCAAGCTCCAGTGGGACCTGCTCTTTGTCCTGGCAGCAACTGTCAATGACAACCTGCAATGTGAACCCTGCACTTTGTAGTAAGAGTGACAGCTCACAGCAATCATCAATGCAAAGACTCCAGCAAAAACTAGCTCTTCTCAATACAGCAGCGACTGTCTGCAATGTACGACTGGCTCTTCATGCTACAATAATGACTGTCCAAAGCAATCAACCAGCTCCTCGTGCAAACAGTCTCCTCTTTGTGCCCCCATCATCGCAAATGGCACTCTATGCTTAGGACTTCAGAAGGTAACTATTCAACAGGACTAACCCGGTCCCTGTATCCAACCCATGATCCATTGTGGTTAGCCTGAACTTGTGACTTAATGCTGGTTAAGAATGACCAGATAACCATGAGTGCCGCTTTAATGTTTTTGCTGGTATTTTCACTAAAACCTCAGCAACTCATGTCTCTGGTTCTACTGATTGGATTTTTGTTCTTTTAGTGTCATTTTATTTATTAAGATTTACTCTATTCTTCTAAAATAGTTTGGAACTTTTCTTGTGTTCTGTTATCACTTTATTAGTGTTTAACAGCTTTTGTGGTTCACCCTAATGAGGATTGCATTTATTATTTGAGTGGGGCTTCCAGCCCTCACAACTAATTACCCATTTTCTTACTGATAGATTATTCATCTGAAGTTTCTATGAACATATATTGGCATGAGTGTAAGATATATAATGCATCTATTCACACTAAGGTAAAATGCCTTTTTAGCAGAGAAAATGCCTGGCCATTTTGCTGAGGACATTGAATATTTTCAATTTGTATTACAATGCTCCTTTCTTAATTTTCTTGTATGGTTTATGTAGGACATTGAATTATTATTTGTGCAGGATGTGAGGCCTGTGCAAGTAATAGCCCCGCAGGTTTCTCTCATTTGGAACCAAGTAACGCATTGTAGCACTCTCTCACTCTCAGGGTAGTGAAGCGGAGCAGCCAAAGGCATATTCAGGGTAAGTGTTGTGAGCGAGTAACCAGCATTCAATGACACACATTAATAATACTAAAGAAGTGATTGTCCAGTCAGTGCTGTTTCTTCCGAAAAAGGAAATGTACATTCATTACTCACACACACACACACACACGCACTACTAAATACTACTCATTAATTTTACAGATATATACAAAAGGCAGATTGAAAATACCATAGTTGACATTGAAATCACATTGGACCCCAAAGGGGTCATGTTCCTCACAATCACAGTATCCCTGACCTAATACAGTCAGCACATCACATTATAGGGAGTGCATCACTTTAGATAAAACGGGCCTATTGGCTTTATCAGGGGATCGCCATATAACAAGAACCACAAACCATAGTTTATGAATACCACCATTTTATATGTAAATATCATTAATAGTAAATGTGTAAATATAATCATTAATCACTGTCATTATTATATCAATAATGCATTTCAAAATTAACATAGCATGTCTTTGTGCCTTTTTACATACTTTCAGGTTACATGGAACACAAACATACAAGCAGCCCTTAGTGGCACCACTTTCTGGCCACACAAAATGCAACCATAGACTCGTCCCCTAGAAGGCACTGCACACCGTGTTTTTTTTTTCTTTTTTGGTGTCCCCTGTCTGGGTGCCGGAGGTGTTAGAACTCTTTTGTCTAAACCTCCTGCAGTTGCATTTGGCACTGGATGGTAGAATGCAGTCCATGGATATTAATCTTTCTTTTAGTAATTATTTCAGGTTTCTCTTATGCTGTGCTAAGTGTCCAATGACCATGGTAGGCCTCAGATATTCTTAGTTATTTTCCTCTCTTCTGCCCAAATGTGCTGCATATTGCCCTGTTATGAATGGGACTGTGTTTTGTGTGCAAGACCCAAACATGTTTTTACATAAGTTTATTTCTTTTCTGTCATCCCCTTGTTACTCCTCTAGATTTGCAGAAAAAGGTCTGACTATCCACCATATTTTTTGCTGATTTTGATGATGCTTTGTCATAATGTTCTGTGATTTAGGCCTGGTGGCAGGGTGCTGTCCATTGATATTGTTATTGAGTTTATTCTATTTTGTCAGGCTCCCTGATGTTCCCAATGGGGTCCAGGGCCCATTGGCTTGGTATAGGTACAATTGCTATTTATTTCCTAAAATATATTATAGTGCTTTTTTGTTTCAAAGGCGATGCATGCATTGTGGCAGTCTGGCTTTCACAAGGGATTCTATTTTGTCAGTGCTTACAAGTTACCTACTCACCTTTTTATTTTTTTTAATTTCAAAAATAATTTTATTGATTTTAGAACATATTAATAATAGTACATAACTTAATATAACTAACAAACAACTGGTACAATAAAAATAAATTTTTTACATGTCACATAGGCCCTCATTACAACCCTGGC
This sequence comes from Pleurodeles waltl, assembly GCF_031143425.1. Classification (NCBI taxonomy): domain Eukaryota; kingdom Metazoa; phylum Chordata; class Amphibia; order Caudata; family Salamandridae; genus Pleurodeles; species Pleurodeles waltl. The sequence continues at coordinate 783,809,157 of NC_090443.1, read as the reverse complement.
AGTAAATCCCGCTTACCGTAGTGCTGACGGCTGCCAACACAACATTGCAGTGGCGGAAATCGGCTACATGTATTATGACCCACATCTCGTAATCTGCCACAAAACACACCCACACAAGTCTGCCACACCAAAGGTCAGTGATAAACTGGCGATAACAAAACCTACACTGTCACGCCAGAAGGAATACGCCCACACTATTATGACCCACGAATCAACGCAGCGGTCATTCACCCATGGTAATCCATTGGCAGAACATATTGCTGCGCTCAAAATACACACACATTTACAAAACACAACCACATTGGACAATTCAAACTACACACACCAGATACACATACACATACCACCCACACACTCACACCACTATAAAACACACACCCACACTACCCGCAACCCCTTACAACGACAGTTTTGGAAGAAGCAGAGAGAGAGAGAATAGCAAAGACAAAACCAGCATCCAGAGGCACACAACACCATCACTCACACAACATCCACGCACCTCAAAGAACACACCCCAACACATCACATCACACATCACAACAAACATCACCTCACACATCAACCACACCGCATTATGGCACCTCAAAGACACCCCAGGTTTTCTGAGGAGGAGCTCAGGGTCGTGGTGTAGGAAATCATCTGGGTAGAGCCACAGCTATTCGGATCACAGGTGCAGCAGACATCCATTACATGGAAGATGGATCTATGGCACAGAATTGTCGACAGGGTCCACGCAGTGGGACAGCATCCAAGAACATGGGATGACATCAGGAAGAGGTGGAACGACCTACGGGGGAAGGTGTGTTCCATGGTATCCAGACACCAGGTAGCCGTACAGGGGACTGGCGGTGGACCCCCACCTCCTCCCCCACAACTAACAACATGGGAAGAGCAAATCTTGGCAATTATGCATCCTGAGGGCCTCGCAGGAGTAGCAGGAGAACTGGACTCTGGTAAGTCATATCTTTACTACTATATTCCCCTCCCTACCTGCATGCCATCACATACCCCCACCCTTACCCTCACTCCCATCACTCCATCACCTCACAGATAACTCACTATCTCAACCCACACATCCCAATACCAAGCCCTGCATGTAACACCTATGCATGGACACCCATTACAGACCTGCATGGACACCCATCACCAAAGCATGTCCAGTAGAGAGACTCACCCAGGCCACAAAATCACCACTCACTCAAGGGCGAAGGCAATAATGCAAGCACAGGAGCAGAGGGAAACTCACCCATTGCACAAGATGGCACACACAGATACAATAACTATGCATTACACCCCAACAGGACCCCTACCCAACGTCACCGGACAGGAGGTGCCAGCCATATCCAGTCCCCCCATCGAAGAGGCCAACAGTGACAACAGCAGCTCTGCACGCCTGGATCAAGATGACCAGCCCGTCCCATCAGGGACCTCTGGACAGTCGGTTCCCCTGCCACAGTCCCAAACCACCACTGAACATCCCCCCTCAGGAAACACCACCACAGCACCCGCCCATGCCACTGTGCCCAGGACACGTCAATCAGCAGTGTGTCCACCACTACAGGGACCCCAGGCAAACCCTCTAACACAGGGCGATCAGGGACCTGAGGTCAGTGGTAGTGGGCATACTGTTCAGGGGACAGAGGCACAGACCAACAGGGAAGCGGGGAGGACTGCTGTGCGACAGGGGGAGGACAGGCCCAGGGAAACCACTCTCCACGAGGCACTCTCCAACATCATGGGAGCATACCACCATTCCCAGGAGACCGTGGGCACGGTACTGGCCAAGTTTCAGGAGACCCAGTGGCTGCAGGAGGAACAGTACTTGGGGATCAGGGAGGACTTGAAGTCCATGAACACCACCCTGGTCACCATTGCATTGGTGCTGGCAGACATGGCCAACACCATGAGGGAGACAATGGCACACCAACGGGCCCCTGACACTAGCCCGAATGGTGAACAGCCCTCCACGTCCGCCGGCGCTAGTGGACAGGCGGTCCCGCCACAGGACCAACAGGTCACCAGCACCCCACCCCCTACAGAAGAACCACCCCGCAAACGGTCCCTGCGATCCAGGCACAAGACAGAGAACATTGCCAAGACCCCCGACAGGAAATAAGACTCTCCTGATTGCCACCCTCGTGTCCCACCATGTCACCCTGACCACCTTGAACTGCCATTGCTCCACTTCCTATGCCCCCTTGGACAATGCACCTGTGATACCAAGAGACTGGACTCTACCATGGATATTCCTCCTCCATCACCCCAGCCCATTGCATATCCCCCTCTACTGATTAGCACTTAAATAAGCACCCTTGAATCACAAAACAATCTGGAGTCAGTCTGTACTTTCCCAAATGTGTTATTACAACCTCTCTGACAAACATCAATGGCAATGTTCATTTGCACATACCAAATTATGACAGTTGTTGGGCAGCAGTGAACATAGCAGGAGGCTGAATGTGGTATCCAGATCTGGCGAAAAGGAAAGCAAAAGTGAACTGTCAGGGTCCATACACAGAGGTAAAAATGCAGACTCATGCAATGTCCTACAGTACTCTGATATGTGTGGAGAGGTGCCAGTCTCCTACCTGTGACTCAGTGGAAGTATTGCATGATGATGTTGTTTCGGTTGTCAATATCTTCTTCTTCTGCCTCTGTTCCTTCACTGTCCACAGGCTCCACAGCTGCCACAAGACCATCATCAGGCCCATCCTCCTGCAGAAAAGGCACCTGGCGTCGCAAAGCCAGGCTATGCAACATACAGCATGCCATGATTATCTGGCACACCTTCTTCGGTGAGTAGTGTAGGGGGCCACCTGTCAGATGGAGGCACCGGAACCTGGCCTTCAGGAGGCCGAAAGTCCGCTCTTTTATCCTCCTTGTTTGCCCATGTGCCTCATTGTAGCGTTCCTCTTCCCTTGTCCTGTGATTCCTCAGTGGGGTCAGTAGCCATGAGAGGTTGGGGTAACCAGAGTCACCTGCAAATATCGAGGGGTATCTGTTAGACATACACAAACCCTTAGGGACTCTCCCATACCCAGACACCTATTCAAACTGTGTGTGGACCTTGGGCTCACCTATTAGCCACACACAGTGCCTCTGGAGTTGGCCCATCACATAAGGGATGCTGCTATTCCTCAAAATGTAAGCGTCATGCACTGAGCCAGAATACTTGGCATTCACATGGGAGGTGTACTGGTCTGCCAAACACACCATCTGCACATTCATGGAATGGTAGCTTTTGCGGTTTCTTTACACCTGTTCATTCCTGCGGGTGGGGGGAACAAGTGCTGCATGTGTACCATCAATAGCACCAATGATGTTGGGGATATGTCCCAGGGCGTAGACGTCACCTTTCACTGTGGGCAAATCTTCCACCGGGGAGAAAACGATGTAGCTGCGCATGTGTTTCAGCAGGGCAGACAACACTCTGGACAACACGTTAGAGAACATTGGCTGAGACATCCCTGATGCCATGGCCACTGTTGTTTGAAAGGAACCACTGGCCAGGAAATGGAGCACTGACAGGACCTGCACTAGAGGGGGGATTTCTGTGGGATGGCGGATAGCTGACATTAGGTCAGGCTCCAACTGGGCACACAGTCATGTATTGTGGCACGATCAAGTCTGTAGGTGATAATGATGTGTCTGTCTTCCATTGTCGACAGGTCCACCAGGGATCTGTACACCGGAGGATGACGCCATCTCATCATCTGCCCCAGCGGATGTGCCCTATGGAGGAGAATGGTGAGCAGGGTGTCATATACCACATTGGTTGCACAAGACTGTTTTACACTATTGGGATTTCATTGGTGTGTTGCACTGTCTGTCTGTATTCCTGCCCAAAAGTGCTGTGACGGAGTTCTGTGCCCTGCCATTTGCCCTCCTGAAATGGCAGCTGCCTGACCTGTAAGGAGGAACAAGGGGAAATGAGGTAACAGCGCTGGCGTTGTGCAGCGTCGCGGTAGGCGGACTAAGACTGCTGTGCAATTCAGCATTGGTTATCATTGGGCCCTATCGGTTCCAGGAGCCAATGACGATGTATGCCGATGGTGACGGGACGCACCGCCGTGGATGTGACTGCCATTTTCTATCTGTGCACTCACTTGATACCTGACCTTCAACAGGAGAGGACCTACACTGCAAGTGCTGCTGTGACCTGAGTCTGGAAGCGACAATGGCTACAGTGTCTGGGGAAAGGGCCCCTGCCTTCTCCGTGGAGGAGTTGGACAACCTGGTAGATGGGGTCCTCCCCCAGTTCACGCTACTCTGTGGTCCTCCAGACAAACAGGTGAGTACACTGTATGCATGGTGGGTGGGACACTAATGTATGGAGTGGCCTAGATGGAAGATACATGGGGGGGCTGTGGCCTGCATGTGAGGATGGTCAGTGTATGTGTTTCAGGGCATAGATGGAAAGTTGTGGCCAATGAGTAAAAAGAACTGGATGGGGGAGTAAACTCCATTTTTACTTTACCTTTCCTGTAGGTCAGTGCCCACCAGAAGAAGGGAATTTGGTGTGCCATCGCCAAGGAAGTGCGAACCCTGGGGGTCTATCATAGACAGAGCACCCACTGCCGCAAAAGATGGGAGGACCTGCGCCGCTGGAGCAAGAAGACGGTGGAGGCCCAGCTGGGGATGGCCTCCCAACGTGGAAGGGGTACCCGTCGCACCATGACCCCCCTGATGTTCCGGATCCTGGCATTGGCATATCCGGAGTTGGATGGGCACTTAAGGGCATCACAGCAGCCACAAGGGGGTGAGTACAGTGTCATTCAGCTGACTTTGCGTGCTTTACGAAGTGTCTGGGTGGGGAATGTGGGCTGTGGGTTCCCCTAGGCTAGGGCGTACTAGGTAGGGTAAGTCCCTTGTGAGGCATGCTCTGAGGCACTCCCACCCCAATAGTGTTAGTGGGCATCTACAACTAGTCAGGCTCCTGTGGGTTCCAGGTGTGCTGCAAATGGTGTTAGGCATAATACCCCATAGGCATGTGATTTCCCTACTAACTGCTAGTGCATGGCCTATTGCATAGGGCTGCTCCCTGTGTGTTGTGTCCGCCAACGGTAGTGGTGTTGGTGGCATTGACCATGTGTTTTCTCAGTCTCTATCCCCCCTTCTTGTTTTGTCACCCTGTCCTTGTGTGCATTAGCATCATGTGGCGGAGGAGCAGAGGCACCGGTGACGGAAGAAGCTGCATCCCACATAGCCCTGGAGGCTGAATGTACGGAGTCTGAAGGCACCAGTGATGGCAATCATAACAGAGAAGTAGTGGTAGCATGTAGATTAGTTAGTTTATTATTAGGGTGATCATCATTTTGATAGTTTTGATTCAGACCCACCAGGTCATGAATTTGGGTGACCTCTAGTGGGTTTGATTTTTTTTTTAAGTGTAAGCTTCTCACTGTGTTTAATGGTGTCTATCAAGTCAAATCCGAATTCAATGCCTAGGTATTTGATGTAATGGGGTTGCTAAGACAGACTTGAGTCACCTAATATGTCCTTGGATCCAAAGGAATTGAGGGATTTAACTTCTGACTTGTGTCTGTTCAGTTTCTAGTCAGATACTTCCAAATATTGCTCAATGGTTTCCATAAGTACAGAGATAGAAGACTTAGGCCTTCATTACAACATTGGCGTTAAATGCCACTTACCGCTGTGCAGAAGACTGCCAACACACCGCCGCGGCCGCAGAATTCTGCCACAGCTATTACAACCCACAGCTCAGAATCCGGCAAACTCTAGACACCCTCACAAGTCCGCCACACCAAAGGTCAGTGATAAACTGACGAGAAAAAAACCTCCACTGTCACGCCAACAGGAATACGCCCATACTATCACGACCCACGAATCCACGCGGCGGTCTTTCAACCGCGGTATTCCATTGGCGGTACACATCGCCGCACTCAAAATACACACACATTTACAAAACACAACCACATTGGACAAATCGAAATACACACACCTGATCCACATACACACACCACTCCCACACACCCAATTCAATATAAAACACACACCCACATCACCAACAAACCCTTACGACCAGAAATTTTGAAAAAGGCCATAGAGACAGCAAAGCAAAAACACCAGCATACAGAGGCACACAACACCATCACACATACACATCCATGCACAAAACACCACACACCCCTAAACATCACCCCACATATCACAACACACACCACCTCACACATCACCAACCCATGGCGCCGCAAAGACACCCCAGGTTTTCTGAGGAGGAGCTCAGGGTCATGGTGGAGGAAATTATCCGGGTAGTGCCACAGCTATTCGGATCACAGGTGCAGCACACCACCATAGCTAGGAAGATGGAGCTATGGGCAGAATCGTGGACAGGGTTAACGCAGTGGGACAGCACCCAAGAACACGGGATGACATCAGGAAGAGGTGGAACAACCTACGGGGTAAGGTGCGTTCTGTGGTCTCAAGACACCACATTGCGGTTCAAAGGACTGCCGGTGGACCCCCCACCTTCTCTCCCACAACTAACAACATGGGAGGAGCAGGTCTTGGCTACACTGCATCTTGAGGGTCTTGCAGGAGTAGCTGGAGGAATGGACTCCGGTAAGTCAAAGCTTCAACTACTTCATCCCCCACCCTACCACCCTCGCCCTCACCCCCATCACTCCAACTCCTCACATATGTCCCACTATCACAAACCACACATCCCAACACCAAGCCCTGTATGCAACAACAAAGCATGGACACCCATCACCAATGCATGTCCACTACAAGTACCCACACAGACCCTTAAACAATTATCACACAAGGTCTTACACAGGAATGGAAGCACTGGGGTACAGGGTCACCCACCCATTGCACACCATGGCACACACAGATGCAATAATCATGCCTTTACACCCCTGCAGGATCCCTACCCAACGTCACCAGACAGGAGGTTTCAGACATATCCACTCCACCCACAGAAGAGGCCCACAGTGATGACAGCTGCTCTGTCCAACTGGATCTACATGACCAGCCCGGCCCATCTGGGACCTCGGGACAGTCGGTTCCCCTCACACAGTCACAGGACACCACAGAGCCTCCCCCCTCAGGAAACACCAGCACAGCACCCACCCAGCGGGCCCATACCTCTGTCCCCAGGACACATCAAGCAGCAGTGTGTCCACCACTACAGGGAACCCAGGCTAATCCACCACCCCAAGAACAACAGGGACCTGGGGCAGTGGTAGTGGGCACACGGTTCAGGGGACAGAGACCCAGGAAAACTGGGGAACTGGGAGGGCTGCTGTGCGACAGGGGAAGACAGGCCCAGGGAACCCACTCTCCACGAGGCCCTCTCGAACATCATGGCAGCCTACCATCATTCCCAGGAGACGATGGCAACGGTACTGGCCAAGTTTCAGGAGACCCAGCGGCTGCAGGAGGAACAGTATTTGGGTTTCAGGGGGGAACTCAAATCCATCAATACCACCCTGGGTACCATTGTAGGGGTGCTGAAGGACCTCGTGAACACCAGGAGGGACACTGTGGCACAACAAGTGGCCCCTGACACTAGCCTGGATGATGAACTGCCCACCACCTCCACCGGCGCTAGTGGACAGGAGGCACCGCCACAGAACCACAACACCAGCACCCCACCCCTTGCAGATGGAGAACCACCCCGGAAACGGTCCCTGAGATCCAGGAGAAAGACAGAGAACAATGCCAAGACCCCTGCCAAGAAATGAGACTGCCCTGAATGTCATCCTTCTGTACCACTTTGTCACCCTGTCCATCCTTAAACAGCCCTAGCTCCATTTCCTATGCCCCTTTGGACAATGCACCTGTGAGACTAATAGACTGGACTCTGCCATGGACATTCTTCCACCATAACCCCTGACCATTTTACAACCCCCTCCACTATTTAGCACTTAAATAAACACCCTTAAATCACAAAACAATCTGGAGTCAGTCTGTGCTTTCACAATTGTGTATTTGCAAGAACTGAGGGAAATAGAATTGTCCATTATATTGTCAACATACCAATGTCACACAGCTCTAGTCCATGATGTAACATAGCAGAGGTCACACAGTGGGACCCACATCTGTGAAATCGAAAGGGAAAGTGAAAATCAGGGTCCATACACTGGGTGAAAGTGACAGACAGATGAGAGTTAGAACGATTTTATCAGATGTAGGAGGCAGGAATGTCTTCTTACCTGTGTCTCACTGGAAGTATTGATGGATCACGGTGTTTCTGTTGTCTATGTCCTTTTCTTCTGCCTCCTCTTCTTCACTGTCCACATGCTCCACAGCTGCCACAACACCTCCTTCAGGACCATCCTCCTGCAGAAAAGGCACCTGTTGTCGCAAAGCCAAGTTATGCAGCATACAGCAGGCCACAATGATCTGGCACACCTCCTTTGGTGAGTAATATAGGGAACCACCTGTCATTTGGAGGCACTGGAACCTGCCTTCAGGAGGCCGAAGGTCCTCTCTATAACCCTCCTAGTTCGCCTATGTGCCTCATTGTAGCGTTCCCCTGCCCTTGTCCTGGGATTCCTCACTGGGGTCAGTAGCCATGACAGGTTGGGGTAGCCAGAGTCATCTGCAAATGTCGAGGGACAACTGTTAGACACACACTTACCCTTAGGGACTACCCCAGACCCAGACAACTATTCACACTGTATAGGGTCCATGTCCTCACCTATTAGCGACACACGGTGCCTCTGGAGTTGCCCCATCACATAAGGGATGATGCTATTCCTCAGAATTTAAGCGTCATGCACTGAGCCAGGAAACTTGGCGTTCACATGGGAGATGTACTGGTCGGACAAACACACCATCTGCACATTCATAGAACGGTAACTCTTCCGGTTTCTGTACACCTGTTCACTCCTGCGGGGGGGACAAAGGCCACATGTGTCCCATCAATGGCACCTATGATGTTGGGGATATAACCCAGGGCATAGAAGTCACCTTTCACTGTAGGTAAATCCTCCACCTGAGGGAAAACGATGTAGCTGCGCATGTGTTCCAGCAGGGCATAAAACACTCTAGACCACACGTTAGAGAACATTGGCTGGGACATCCCTGATGCAATGGCCACTGTTGTTTGAAAGGACCCACTTGCCAGGAAATGGAGTACTGACAGGACCTGCACTAGAGGGGGGATTCCTGTGGGATGGAGGATAGCTGACATCAGGTCTGGCTCCAACTGGGCGCACAGTTCCTGGATTGTGGCGCGATCAAGTCTGTAGGTGACAATTACATGTCGTTCTTCCATTGTCGACAGGTCCACCAGGGGTCTGTACACCTTAGGATGCCGCCATCCTCACCTGCCCCAGCGGACGTGCTCTATGGAGGAGAACAGCAATCAGAGGGTCAGCCAACACTGAGGTACGAAATAAACAACTTTATTGCACACATTTGTATATCCGCTATGTGCCTGTCTTAGTGTGTGTGCAAGGCCTATATATGTGTGACGCATTTAAAATTAATGCCATGCGGCCCCCTGAAATGGCGGCTGCCTGACCTGTAATTCGGGACAAAGGGATATGAGGTAACTGCACTGGCGTACACCGTCGCGGTAGGTGGTCGAAGACCGCAGCGCAATCCTGCATTGGTTAACATTGGACCCTAAGGGTCCCAGGAGCCCATGACGATGTACGCCGGCCGTAACGGTATGCACCGCCGCGGACATGACCACCATTTCCTCTCTGTGCACTCACTTGATAACTGATCTTCGACAGGAGAGGACCTACACTGCAAGTGCTGCTGTGTCCTCAGTCTGGAAGCGACAATGGCTCAAGTGTCAGTTCACATCGGAGGAGTTGGAGAAACTAGTGGATGGGTCCTCCCCAGTACACGCTACTCTACGGTCCTCCAGACAAACAGTTGAGTACACTGTGAGCATGCTGTATGGGCAATGCCTGTTTAGAGTGGTGTGGATAGGAGATGGGGGGGGGAATGAGGCGTGCATGAAACAACGGTGAGTGGATGTGCATCAGTGCAAGGGTGGGAACGTGGGCCAATGACTGTGACGGTTCGGACGGTTAATGTTGTTAATTTTCCCCTGTACTATTCCTGTAGGTCAGCGCCCAAAAGAAGAAGGATATTTGGAGTGCCATTGCCAAGGACGTCTGGGCCCTGGGGGCCCACCACAGACGGAGCACCCACTGCCAGAAAAGATGGGAGGACATTTGGCGCTGGAGCAAGAAGACGGCGGAGGCCCAGCTGGGGATGGCCTCCCAATGTGGGAGAGGTGCCCATCTCACCATGACCCCACTGATGTTCTGGATCCTGGCGGTGGCGTATCCGAGTTGGATGGACGCTTGAGGGCATCACAGCAGCCACAAGGAGGTGAGTACACTCTCATTCAGCTGACTTAGCGCACATTGGAGGTGTCTGGGTGGAGGAGGTGGGCTGTGGGTTCCCCTAGGCTAGGGCGAGCCTTGTAGGCAAGGACCTTTTGTGAGGCAGGCTCAGTGAAACACCATCCCCACCAGTGGTAAGAGCCATCTACACCTAGTCAGGTCCTGTGACTTACATGTGTGGAGCAATCGGGCATAGGCCTTGTCCCTGTGATCAATTAGGGAACTCTAAGTGCATGGCATAGTGCAGAGGGCTGCTGTGTCTGTAGTGTCCGCCAACGGTAGCGATATTGCATGCACTGAACATTTCTTTCTACTTTCTTTCCCCCCCTCTTTGTGGTCTCCCTGTTCTTGTGTGCATTAGCATCATCAGGAGGAGGAGCTGTGCCACCGGAGCAGGAGGGAGCTGCATCCCACATGGCCCTGGAGGGCGGGACTACAGTCTCAGAATTCACCAGTGGGACGGAGGGCGAGGGGAGCTCCACGGCGGGGACAGGAGCTGAGACCACCGACGCCTCCTCTGATGGAAGCTCCCTTGCGGTGGTGGGCCCCTCTGTGCCCACTGCATCTACAGGTACCGCCGCCACCCCCCTACCATCACCGCCCTCCCAGCAGCCCCTCAGCGTGTGCCCCGTGGCCGCTCACCCAGGAGGGTGGGCATCTCCTTCGCCCCAGGCACCTCAGGCTCTTCCCCAGTCAGCCCTGCTGCCCTCAGTGAGGAGGCCATTGACCTCCTCAGATCCCTCACTGTTGGGCAGTCTACCATTCTGAATGCTATCCAGGGTGTAGAGAGGCAGTTGCAACAGACAAATGCATACCTGGAGGACATTCATTCTGGCCAGGCAGCCCAATAGCGAGCATTTAAGACTCTGGCCTCAGCACTGATGGAAGCCATTGTCCCCGTGTCCAACCTCCCCCCTCCAACTTCCTCCACCCAGACCCAATCGCCAGTACCTCAGCCTATCCCAAGCACACCATCAGACCAGCATGCACACACCTCAACACACAAGGGTAGCTCTGGCAAACATAAGCACCACACATCCTACAGGCACTCACACAAGCATCATACACATGCAGACATACGAACATCCACTCCTCCACTGTGTCCCCCTCCTCCACGTCTCCCTCCTCCCTCCCTGTCACGTCTCCACTCACACCTGCATGCTCTACATCTTCAGCCTCTACCTCCATCTCCAGCACGCCCAACACCACACACCGCTCACGTGTACTCACCACCCCACTACCATTCACATATCCCCTGTGTCCTCTCCCAGTGTGTCTGTGAGCCCTTCTCCCAAAGTACACAAACGCAGTCACACACCCACCCAAGAGCCATCCATCTCACGACAGCCTCCAGCCCATGCACCTTCACCCAAAGTCAGCAAATGAACACCTCCTACAACCACTGCCTCTTCCTCCACTCCCAAACTTTTCCTGTCAAACCTTGACCTCTTCCCTTCTCCTCCCCCACCCCTTCAATCCCCTAGGGCCTGCCTTTCCAGGTCCCAACCCAGCACCTCAGCCACCACATCACCGGAAAAAGTGGTGCCAGCAGTAGCCAGCTTCTGGAGTGCGCCAAGCAGCAGGGCAGCCAGTGTCCTAAGGAGCGAGGCCAAGGACATTCCCCCACCTCCAAAACAAAAGAATTTGCCCACAGCCTGGAGGAAGAATGCCAAAACACCTGCCACCGAGGGATCAGCCAGGACAACAGTTGGGAGTGGCAACTCCATCCAAGGTGGGGAAGGGTCAGAGAAAGAAAGGGAAGTCGGCACCAACCTGCACGGCGGACAAGACCGCCACCGGCACCGCCGCCACGGCCACCGCCGCCACGGGCACCGCCGCCAGCACTCAGGATACTGTGCCCTTCATCTGCACCGCAGACACTGTGCCCTTCAGCAGCAGCAAGCTCAGTGAGGCCGCCACCAGCACCACTGCTCAAGACACCGCTGCCAGCAGCAAGCTCAGTGAGCCACCCACCAGCACTGCCGCTTAGGACACTGCTGCCAGCAGCAAGCTCAGTGAGCCCCCCACCAGCACCGCCGCTCAGGATTCTGCCGCCAGCAGCAAGCTCAGTGAGGCCGCCACCAGCACCGCCGCTCAGGACAGCGCCGCCAGCAGCAAGCTCAGTGAGTCCCCCACCAGCACCGCTGCCCAATGAGTGCCGCAAGCACCTCCGCTACTGAGCCCGCCGCCAGCACCGCCGGCAGCCATGCCACATCCTGTGCCAGTGGCACCACCGCAGACATGGCTGCCATCCCCAGTGGTCATTCGTACGTGGCTGGTGGTCAGTTCCAGGGGCCTGAACAGCTTCCATGCTGCCCCACTGTCAGTGGAGTGTCACATCCACTAACTCAGTCCTTGGCAGGATAAAGCACTCTGGGCACAAAGCCCCCTCCAGAACCAGTGGAGAAAGGCATCCACTACCTCATTCCTTGGCAGGATGAAGCACTCTGGGTACAAAGCCCCCTCCAGAACCAGTGGAGAGATACATCCACTACCTCAGTCCTTGGCAGGATGAAGCACTCTGGGCACAAAGCCCCCTCCAGAACCAGTGGAGAAAGGCATCCACTACCTCAGTCCTTGGCAGGATGAAGCACTCTGGGCACAAAGCCCTCTCCAGAACCAGTGGAGAAAGGCATCCACTACCTCAGTCCTTGGCAGGATGAAGCACTCTGGGCACAAAGCCCCCTCCAGAACCAGTGGAGACTGTTCTCCACTTGAGAGACTGTGGCTTTGCACTCCCCAGGATGCAGCAGTTGTCAAACCACCCACTGGAGAGACTTGTGAGACTGTGGCTTTGCACTCCCCAGGATAAAGCAGTGGGCAACCCACCCACTGGAGAGACTTGTGAGACTGTGGCTTTGCACTCCCCAGGATAAAGCAGTGGACAAACCACCCACTGGAGAGACTTGTGAGATTGTGGTTTTGCACTCCCCAGGATACATCAATGGGCATGGAGCCCTCTTGTGGAGCTGGCGTTATCCACTCATCCAGCTGAGGTCCTCTCCCTTCCCTTCCCCCTGACGTGCCTGTTTTATTTCAATCTGATGCCCCCGCAGTGTTCTCTCCATTTGGACCGGGTATCTTGTGTGGGCCTCGCCCATGCATTTTGGGCCCAGTGGTCCACGGACTATGTAGGTGCAGTACATGGACTTGAATTCTTGGTGTACATATTTGTTAATAGTGTATATATATTTTTGAGTAATGGATTTTTCATGATTACAATCATTCAACTCATTTCCTTTTGTCCTTGCGTTCTTCCAGGGGGGGGTAAGGGGGAAATGTAACGTTTCAGCATGTATTGGTGTGTGTGTTGTTGTGTGTGAGGGTGGCAGTAGGGGTGTTGCATGTTGCGTGTGTGTATCACTCTCTTTTCCCTCCCCCCTCCCCTGTGTTGTAGGTGCAGTACTCACCGTGGTCGTCGCCACCGTCGGTCGTGCTCCTGGTAGAGGAGCAGGAAGACTATCGCAGGGAGAATTTGGAGTTCCGGCTCCATGGCGTCCTGGTTCCTCGTGGGGTGTGTAGAGGTGAGAGTTTTCCCTTCCAAGTCCTGGTTCCGCCGTGTTTTTGTTCGCGTTGAATCCCCCCGGGAAAGGTGGCGGATTGGCTTCTCATAATGGTGTGGGCGGTACATTGTCTTCTGCATGTCTGTTGCCAGTGACCGCCATGCTGTTTGTTTGTACCGCCATGGCGGTCGGAGTGTTAAAGTGTCTGTCTATGTTGGCGGTTTCAGCCGCAATCATAATTCCATTTTTTTTACCGCCGGCCTGTTGGCAGTCTTACCTCTGCTTTAGCACCGACCCCCAGGGTTGCAATGAGGGCCTTAGATTTTTCAGTGACAATTAGTATATCGTCTACATATGAGCAGAGTTTCACTACTTTTCTTTGGAAGTTAACTCATGCTATATTTGGATTATTATTTATGGGTGTGACTAATGGTTAAAGGACCAGCAAAAAGAGGGATGGGGAGAGTGGACATCCCTGTCTGATAAGTTTCCCCAGCCTGAATGGGTGGGAAAAGCATCCATTTGTATAAATGCAAGCGCTTGGGTTACTGTAAAGGGACATCATTATTTTTATAAATATATTTCCTAAGTTAAATGTTTTAGGGATTTTTCAAGAAAGTTCCAGAATTCTCAGTCAAACGATTTCCCAGCATCTAGCGCTATTGCTACAGACATCAAGGAAGATGTCTTCACTTTATCCAGGGCATGACACAATAGTTTGTATTGTTGTTGGACAAGTGTTTTTTAAGAACCCTACTTGTGTTTTGCCTAGTAATTTTGGTAAAAGGAGTTAAGGCATTTGACTAGGAATTTGGCAGATATTTTACAATACAGATTTATGAATGAAATCGGTCTGTAGTTGTTGGGGAGTGATAGATGTTCCCTTATTTCTGAATCGTTACAATGTTCGCCTCTACTGTTGTATAATAGAGCCAGATGCTGCAAAATATTTTAAAAGATGGTCATTTTGAGTGATTAAGCAAATGTTTTATAAAATGTGACTGTGTAGCTGTCTGGGCCAGGGGCTTCGTTTCCTTTAAGGGAATCAATTGCATCAGTAATTTCCTGTAAGGTGATTGGTTTTGATAGGGACTTTATGTATTGACCAGATAAACAAGGTAGTTGTAATTTGTTTAAATAATTAATACATTGATCAGGAGGGCACTTTTAGTCATTAGTGTGTAGTGATTCGTAAATTTTGATGAAAGTGTCTAGGATGAGTTGGGGGTTAGTGTGAGTTTTGTGATAAACAGCTTGGATTGTGGTTATCCTTTTTTTGTTTTTGTTCATGTTTGAGGTATGAGGCTAACATTTAGCTGGCTTTGTTAGCTTCACATAGTTTGAGGCCTTTAAATCTGTTAATCCACACACCAGCCTTTTCACTTATGATTTTGTTGTATTCATATTTTTTATGTGTGAGTTTGGAAAGAGTCATTCTATCTAGTTTTTCGATGTGTGATGTCTTTAGTTATTTAATTTCCTCTTCAAGTTGCAGTAGTTACTTACTATTTCTTTTGTTGATTTTAGCTTTCATGTCTATGAGCGGTCCTCTTGGTGTTGCTTTGATGGGGTCCCAAAGTGTTTGTATGTTTATGTTAGGTGAGGTAGTTATCAGCGATGTAATTTGACATAGTTTGTTTGATTTTAGTTATGTTGTCTGGATTGGTTAAAACATCATTATTGAAGTGCCAGATTTTAGTGGGTGCCTTGGGGTCTGTACCGGCTATCACTGTATTTATACAAGAGTGGTCAGAGACTAGCCTCAGCAAAATATTTGTCTGATCTAACAAATCTACGTAGGCACCAGAAATGAGTATGTAATCAATTCTAGTGTATGAATTATGTGGAGTACAGTAGAAGGTATATTTTCTTGTGACACAGTGTTGCAGATCGTATTCAGAGCGCATGTTTCTTTTTTATGATGTGAGATTTTAAGTGGGTGGTACTCACAAGTGGATTGACGATCTAGGGTTGTATCAAACAGGAGGTTGAAGTCACTGTTAGACCTGACAGCCTTGGAGTGGTCACCCCTAACTTTTTTGCCTGCCTCCCTCCACTTTTAAGATACTGTTTTTGCTGGTTTTTAGACTCTGCGCACTTTACCACTGCTAACCAGTGTTAAAGTGCATATACTCTCTCCCTTTAAAAATTGTAGCATTGGATTAGACCCAATTGGACTATTTAATTTACTTATAAGTCCCTAGTAGAGTGCACTATGTATACCCATGGCCTGTAGATTAAATGCTAATAGTGGCCTGCAGCACTGATTGTGCCACCCACTTCAGTAGCCCCTTAAGGCAGGACAAGTACCTATGTAGTTTACATGTCCTGGTAGTGTAAAAATCCTAAATTTGTTTTTACACTGCTGTGAGGCCTGCTCCCTTCATAGGCTAACATTGGGGCTGCCCTCATACATTGCTTGAGTGATAGCTGCTGATCTGAAAGGAGTAGGAAGGTCATATTTAATATGGCCAGAATGGTGATACAAAATTCTGCTGACTGGTGAAGTTGGATTTAATATTACCATTTTAGAAATGCTACTTTTAGAAGGTGAGCATTTCTCTACACTTAAATCTTTCTTTGACTTATAATCCACTTCTGGCTGGGTTTAGTTGACAGCTCCTTGTGCATTCACTCAGACACACCCCAAACACAGGATACTCAGCCTCACTTGCATACATCTGCATTTTGAATGGGTCCACTTGTGCTGTGAGGGTGGAAGGCCTGCTCTCACACAAAGGACTGCCACACCCCCTACTGGGACTCTAGCAGACAGGATTGAACTGAAAAGGGACCTGGTGCACTTCTAAGCCACTCTTTGAAGTCTCCCCCCACTTCAAAGTCACATTTGGGTATATAAACAGGGCCTCAGCCCCATTCAACTCAGACACTTCCTGGAGAAGAAACTTGTAACCAGAACCTCCATCCTGCCAAGAAGAACTGCCTGGCTGCCAAAAGGACTCACCTGACTGCTTTTTGTGAAGGTCTGCTGCCTTGCTGTTGCCCTGCTGCCTGGCTGCTCTCTGGCTGATGTGAAGAAGTGCTCTCCAAGGGCTGGGGTAGAGCTTGCTTCCTGTTCCCTGAAGCCTCAGGAACAAAAAGCCTTCCTCTCTTCAAGAAGGACTCCTTGGGTGTTGAAATTCGATGCACAGCCTGCCAGAAATGATGCACAGCCTTCACCGCAGTGAAAATTTCACAGCACGCCGAACCGGAATGACGCAGCCTGACTTCGCAATGAGAAGATCGATGCAGCGCCAGTGTAGCGACCGGAAATTCAACGCACGGCCCACTGGATCGACGCATAGCCAAGATGGAACGACGCAGCCTACTTCCAGAGAGGAATCATCGCAGCACCTGCTGTGTGGTAGGAAATTCGACCCAACATCCACAGGATCGAAGTAGCTCCTATGACTTTGTCCTGTCTGCGCAGGAAATCCATGCACCGTCCCCGGGGCGTCTGAAAACCCTGTAACCTGAAGAGGATCCACAACCGAGCCCTGGAAATCTAAACACAGCCGTCCCTGTGTGGAAACTAAACGATGCATCGATGTGTGCGGCCCGAGAAATCGACGCACACCCCTTTGTTTCCACACTTCTCCTCTGCGGCCCTTTGTGGAGATTTTCACACGAACCAGGTACTTTGTGCTTGAAAGAGACTTTGTTTGCTTTAAAAAGACTTAAGACACTTTGGCCCTCATTACAACCCTGGCGGTCAGTGTTAAAGTGGTGGAAACACCACCAACAGGCAGGCAGTAAGAAAAATTGAATCATGACCTCGGCGGAAACCGTCAACACAAACAGCCACATTAACACTCTGACCACCACGGCGGTAGCAACAAAAACCACGGCGGTAACTGCCAACAGATAGGCGGAAGACAAGGTTCCGCCCACTGTATTACAAGAGGCCTTACCGCCACCTTTTCTGGGGCGGCACCAACGCCATCAAAAGCACGGCAGAAACAGTGTTCTGAAGGGAAACAACTCATCTCTTGACACTCAAGGAAGAACCAGGACGCCATGGAGCCTGAGCTGACGGTCTTCCTCATGCTGGTGTATCTGCTCATACACCAAGAGCACCAACGCCGGCGACGACGACCACAGTGAGTACTCCACCTAGCACACAAGGGAGGAGGGGAGGAAAAAGACCACCCTCATCCCCAACACCATACACACAAACACATGCAACAACATTACATATACACCCCGTAACCCTCAGGAATAATGCAAGGACAAAAGGAATGGAGTCAAATGAGTGTAATATTAGAAATACATTCAGAAATCAAAAACAGCATTTACAATATATACAATATATACAAAAGGTGGGACAATACCCACTCAAAATGTCTGTGGCCCACTGGGCCAAAACACATAGGCTAAGCCCACACTTGAATCCTGCCTCAGTACGGAGAGAACACTGCAGGGGCATCAGGTCGAAAACACACAGGCACCTCAGGGGGACAGGGAAGGAGGGGGCACCTTAGCCAGAAGATGGTACAACGCCACTGCTCCTGGAGGGGGCTCCATGACTACTGCTTGGTCCTGGGGAGTGAAAGGCCACAGTCTCTCAAGTGGGTGGTTTGCCCACTGCTTGGTCCTGGGGAGTGCAAAGTCACAGTTTCTCAAGTGGTGGTTTGCCCACTGCTTGGTCCTGGGGAGTGCAAAGCCACAGTCTCTCAAGTGGGTGGTTTGCCCACTGCTTGTTCCTGGGGAGTGCAAGGCCACAGTCTATCAAGTGGGTGGTTTGCCCACTGCTTGGTCCTGAGGAGTGCAAAGCCACAGTCTCTCAAGATGGCAGTTTGCTCACTGCTTGGTCCTGGGAAGTGCAAGGCCACAGTCTCTCAAGTGGGTTGTTTGCCCACAGCATGGTCCTGGGGAGTGCAAGGCCATAGTCTCTCAAGTGGGTGGTTTGCCCAATGCTTAGTCCTGGGGAGTACAAGGCCAAAGTCTCTCTAGTGGATTCCTTCCTCCACTGGTTCTGGAGGGGGCTTTGTGTCCAGCGTGCTTCATCCTCGTAAGGAGGGGGTGAGTGGATGCCTTTTTCCACTGGTTCTGGAGGGGGCTTTGTGCCCAGCGTGCTTCATCCTGGCAAGGAGGGGGTGTGTGGATGCCTTCTTCCACTGGTTCTTGAGGGCGCTTTGTGCCCAGCGTGCTTCATCCCGGCAAGGAGGGCATAAGTGGATGCCTTCTTCCACTGGTTCTGGAGTGGGCTTTGTGCCCAGAGTGCTTCATCCTGGCAAGGAGGGGGTGAGTGGATGCCTTCTTCCACTGGTTCTGGAGGGGGTATTGTGCTGTGGGCAGGATGCATGACACTCCATTGAGGCAGGACTACAGTCTATCTGCCGGTGGGGACAGCTGTACAGTGGTGGCAGTGCCGGTGCTGGTGTCAGTGCTGCCAGTGGTTGGTAGAGGCTCTAGCCCTTCCCCTGCAGCCTCTGATGGCTGCCCACTGGGGCTGCTGCTGCTGGCAGTGGTGGTGCTTGTGGCGATGCTGGTGGCGGTGCTGGCCGCGGTGCTGGCAGTTTTGGTGTTAGCCTCCAGGCCTTCACCTGCAGCCTCAGACGGCTGCCCACTGGGGCTGCCGCTGCTGGCAGTAGTGCTGCTTGCGGCGGTGCAGGTGGCAGTGCCTGCGGCGGTGCAGGTGGCAGTGCTTGCGGGTGCAGATGGCAGTGCTTGCGGCGGTGCAGGTGGCGGTGCTGGTCGCGATGCAGGTGGCAGTGCTGGTGATTGTGGTGGTAGCCTCCAGGCCTTCACCTGCAGCCTCAGACAACTGAAGTGCCCTGGTTGGTGTTCTGTGCCCCTTCCTGCCCTTGGCAGATGGTGGAGCCTCCTTGCTTCTGGCAGCTGGAGTCTTTGACTTTGCCTTGCTGGCTGGTTGTGCCTCCTCCTTGCTGGATGCTGTCCCTGTCTTGCCCTTGCCAGATGGCAGAACTTTCTTGGTCTTGGCAGGTGTTGGTGGCACACTGGCTGGGCTGACGGGTGCCTCCTTGGAGCCTCTCACAGCTGCAGAAACCACAGCGGACGTGGACTTGGTAGCTGAGGTGCTGGGCTGGGATCTGGACACCCTGGCACGAGGTGAAGGACAGGAGGAGGGGAGGGAAGAGGTCAATGTTGGCCAGGAAAAGCTTCTTAGGGAAATTGGGGCAGGAAGAGGGTGAAGGTTTGGAAGTGGAGGAAGAGGGAGTGCTTGTAGGAGGTGTCAGTCTGTTGTGTTTGGGTGCAGGTGCATGAGCTGGAGGCTGTTGTGAGGTGGATGGCTGTTGGGTGGGTGTGTGCTTGCGTTTGTGTACTTTGGGAGAAGGGGTCACAGACATAGTGGGAGAGGACACAGGGGATGTGTGCATGGATGGAGGGATAGTGACTGCCAGTGAGGGGCGTATAGTGATAGGCATGCTGGTGATGGAGGTAGTGGATGAGGATGTAGTGCATGCAGGTGTGAGTGGAGACGCTACTGGGAGGGAGGTGATCGACAAGGAGGAGGGGGACACAGTGGAGGCAGTGGATATTAGTGTGTCTGCATGGAGATGGTGCTTGTGTGAGTGCCTGTGAGATGAAGTGTGGTGCTGGTGTTTGCCTGAACCAGTTCTGTGTCTTGAATTGTGCGATTGCTTGTCTGGAGGTGTGCTTGGGACATGTTCCGGTTGAGAGGATTGGGACTGGGTGAAGGAAGTTGAAGGGGGAGGCTGGAGACAGGGTCAATGGCTGCCATCAGTGCAGAGGCCAGAGTCTGAAATGCTCTCTGTTGGGCTGCCACGTTAGAGTGAATGCCCTCAAGGTATGCATTTGTTTGTTGCAAATGCCTTTCGACACCCTGGATGGCATTCCGTATGGTTGGCTGCCCAACAGTGAGGTATCTCAGGAGGTCAATGGCCTCCTCACTGAGGGCAGGAGGGCTGACTGCGGCAGGGCCTGAGGTGCCTGGGGGGAAGGAGATGCCCACCCTCCTGGGTGAGCAGGCACGGGAAACATGCTGAGGGGCTGCTGGTACGGGGAGTGGCGGCTGTACCTGTTGGTGGGGTGGGCACAGAGGTGTCCACCACCGCCAGGGAGCTTCCATCGGAGGAGGGGTCGCTGTCTGTAGTGTCCCCTCCTGTCTCCGTCGTGGTGGTCCCCTCGCCCTCTGTCCCACTGGTGCCCTCACCGTTGGTGGATTCAGCCTCTATGCCCATGTGGGATGCAGCTCCCTCCATTGCCGGTGCCTCTGCCCCTCCGCCAGATGATGCTAATGCACACAAGGACAGGGTGACAAAACAAGAAGGGGGGGAGAGACAGTAGGATACACTTGGTCAATGGCAGTAACAACACTACCGTTGGCGTACACAACACACAGGGATCAGCCCGATGCACTAGGCCATGCACTACCAGTTACAAAGCTAGTCACCAGCCCATGGGGTACATTGCCCAACGCCATTGGCTGCACACATGAAACCAACAGGACCCTGCCCAGTAGTAGATGCCCACTACCACTGTTGGGGTTGGAGTGCTTCAGAGCCTACCCAACAAGGGACCTACCCTGCCAGTTCACCCTGGCCTACGGGCACCCACAGCCCACATGCCCCACCCAGGTACAACCTTAATGCGCGCAAAGTCATGATTCAGACTCTGTTCTCACCCCCTTGTGGCTGCTGTGATGCCTTCAAGCCCCCATCCAACTCCGGATAGGCCACTGCCAGGATGCGGAACATCAGGGGGGGTCAGGGTACGACGGGCACCCCTTCCTCGTTGGGAGGCCAGCCCCAGCTGGGCCTCTGCCCTCTTCCTTGCCCAGTGGCGCAGGTCCTCCCACTGTTTGCGGCAGTGGCTGTAATAGACCCCCAGGGTCCGCACCTCCTTGGCGGTGGCACACCATATACCCTTTTTCTGATGGGCACTGACCTGCAGGAAAATATACATATAAAAAAGGGATTAGTCATACCGTCCGGACTGTTACACTCATGGCTCACAATATTCTTTCCATCCTCTTACGCACAGACATTGACCACCAGACATGCAGCACTCTGTCCAGGACCCCTCAGGCCACCCCTACACAAGGCTTACAGACACAGCATTCCATACATTCATGACCCACGCATCATGCTCACAGTGTACTCACCTGTTTGTCTGGAGGACCATAGAGTAAAGTGTACTGGGGTAGGACTCCATCCACCAGTCTCTCCAACTCCTCCAAAGTGAAGGTGGGGGCCCTTTACCCAGACACTCGAGCCATTGTCGCTTCCAGACACAGGTCACAGCAGCACTTGCAGTGTAGGTCCTCTCCTGTTGAAGGTCAGGTAGCAAGTGAGTGAGCAGATAGAAAATGGCGGTCACGTCCACAGCGGTGCATATCGTCACCGCCAGCGTAAATTGCCATTGGCTCCTGGGACCTATAGGGCCCAATGATAACCATTACGAAGCTGTGCGGCGGTCGTCGACCGCCTATTGCAACAGCGCACAACGCCAGAGGAATTACCACATTTCCACTTGTCTCTCCTCACAGGTCAAGCAGCCGCCTTTTCAGGGGGACAAAGGCCATGGCACCTAACTGTGTCATAGCAGACATTGGCACATCAACTTGACTTTCGTATTCACATTCTGTTTCTGTAAAGGGAAAAATGTATTTATAACTTCACATATGTGTGAATATGACCCTCTGCTCACCGTTTTCTACCCTAGAGTTCAACCAGTGAGGATGAATAGGAGATGGAAACAGGACAGACACATTATCCTTACCTACAGACTTGATTGGGCCACAATCCAAGAACTGTGTGCCCAATGGAGCCAGACCTGATTTCAGCTATCTGCCAGCCCACAGGTATCCCCCCTCTAGTGCAGGACCTGTCAGTGCTCCATATCCTGGCAAGTGGTTCCTTCCAAGCAACAGTGGCCAGGGCATCAGGGATGTCTCATTCTATGTTCTCCAATGTGTTGACCAGAGTGTTGTCTGCCCTGCTGAAACACATGCGCAGCTACATTGTATTCTCCCAGGTGGAGGATTTGGCCACAGTGAAGGCTGACTTTTATGCCCTGGGACATATACCAAACATCATTGGTGCCATTGATGGTACACATATAGCATTCCCCCCCCCCCAAGAGAAATGAACAAGTGTTCAGGAATAGAAAAAGCTTTCACTCTCTGAATGTGCAGATGGTGTGTTTGGTGGACCAGTACATCTCCCATGTGAATGCCAAGTATCCTGGCTCTGTGCATGATGCCTTTATCTTCAGGAATAGCAGCATTCCATATGTGATGTCTCAACTCCAGAGGCACCGGTTGTCGATAATAGGTGAGCCCATGGTCCCCACCCAGTTGATGTAGACATATGTGTGTGGTGTTGTCCCTAAGGGTGTGTCTAACAGGTATCCCTCAAAATTTGCAGGTGACTCTGGTTACCCCAACCTCTCATGGCTACTGACCCCAGTGAGGAATGCCAGGACAAGGGCAGAGGAACATTACAATGAGGCACATGGGCAAACAATGAATATAATTGAGAGAATCTTTGGCCTCCTGAAGGCCAGATTCCGGTGCCTCCATCTGACAGGTGGGTCCCTGTACTACTCACCCAAGAAGGTGTGTGAGATCATTGTTGCATGTTGCATGTTGCACAACCTGGCCTTGAGACGCCAGGTGCCTTTTCTGAAGGAGGATGAGCCTGGAGATGGTCTTGTGGCAGCGGTGGAGCCTGTGGACAGTGAGGAAGAGGAGGCAGAGGAAGAAGATGTGGACAACAGAAGTTCACTCATTCAACAGTACTTCCAGTGACACACAGGTAAGACACTGTAACTTCACTTTCCATTGTAGATTTGTTTTAGACATTGAACATGGCAGCCTGATTTCCCTATGTCTATGGCCACTTACTGTACCCTTTGGCATCTCTATTTTCAGATTGCTAAGCCTCCCTCTGGCTCCTGGTGTGTTTACTGCTGCCCACTACAGATCGTACCTATGTATATATAACTGTACATTTGAATTGCAATGTTTACAGCTTGTTAACCTAATACATATTTCAAGCATTTGACAGGCTCCATACATATTTGTTCCAAGGGTGTTTATTTATGTGCTAATAAGTGGAGGGGTATTGCAATGGGCTGGATTGCTAATGGAGGGAAGTCCAGGGTAGAGTACAGTCTATTTGTATCACACGTGCATTGTCCAAGGGGGCATAGGAATGGGAGCAATGTCAGTACAAGTTGGACAGGGTGACAGAGTGGGACACAAGGGTGACATTCAGGAGAGTCTTATTTCCCAGCGAGGGTCTTGGCAATGTTCTCTGGCTTCTACCTGGATCACAGTGAAAATTTGGGGGTGCTTCACCTTCTGCAGGGGGTGGGGTGCTGGTGGCCTGTTGGTTCTGTGGCGGGGCCTCCTGTCCACTAGCGCTAGCGGAGGTGGAGGGCTGTTCTTCGGTCTGGCTAGTGTCAGGGGCCCTTTGTTGTATCACTGCCTCCCTCATGGTGTTGGCCATATTTGCCAGCACCCTTGCAATGGTGACCAGGGTGGTGGGGATGTCTTTCAGGTCCTCCCTGATCCCCCAAGTACTGTCCCTCCTGCAGCAGCTGGGTCTCCTGCAACTTGTACAGTATCTGCCCCATGGTCTCCTGGGAATGGTGGTATGCTCCCAAGATCCCTGCAAGTGCCTTGTGGAGAGTGGGTTCCCTGGGCCTGTCCTCCCCCCTGTCGCACAGCAGTCCTACCAGCTTCCCTGTTGTCCTGTTCCTCTGTCCCCTGAACCGTGTGCCCACTGACTCCAGGTCTCTGATTGTCTTAGGTTTGTGGGGTTGCCTGGGGTCCCTGTAGTGGTGGACACACTGCTGATTGACGTGTCCTGGGGACAGTGGCATGGGCCTGCTGGGTGGGTGCTGTGCTGGTGTTTCCTGAGGGGGGAGGCTCTGTGGTGAGTTGGGACTGTGGCAGGGTAACCGACTGTCCAGTGGTCCCTGATGGGCAAGGTTGGTCATCGTGATCCAGGCGTGCAGTGCTGCTGTCATCATTGTGGGCCTCTTCTGTGGGGGGGACTGGATGGTGGTGACACCTTCTCTCCGGTGACGTTGAGTGGGGGTCCTGTGGGGATGTAAATGCAGTGTTATTGTATCTGCATGTGCCATCTTGTGTATGGATATGTTTCCCTCTATGGTTGTTATTAGCAAGGCATGTTTGGGTTGTGTGAGATGTTATTGGCTTGGCTAAGTGATTGTCACTAGTGTGCATGCTGTGGTGATGGGTGTCCATGCAAGTCTGTGATGGGTGTCCATGCATTGGTGTTGCATGCAGGGCTTGGTATTGGGATGGGTGGGTTGTGATAGTGGGGTATATGTGAGGTGGTGGAGTGATGGGGGTGAGGGTAGGGGGAGGAGTTTGTGGTAGCATGCAGGTAGGGTAGGGGATATAGTAGTAAAGATTTGACTTACCAGAGTGCAGTCCTCCTGCTTCTCCTGTGAGGCCCTCAGGATGCATGATTGCCAAGACTTGCTCCACCCATGTTGTTAGTTGTGGGGGAGAAGGAGGGGGTCCACCGCCAGTCCTCTGTACAGCTACCTGGTGTCTTGCTATGACGGAACGCACTTTCCACCGTAGGTCGTTCCACTGCTTCCTGATGTCATCCCTTGTTTTCAGGTGCTGTGTCACGGCATTGACCCTGTCCACGACTCTCCGCCATAGCTCCATCTTCCTTGCAATGGACGTCTGCTGTACCTGTGATCCGAATAGCTGTGGCTCTACCCGGATGATTTCCTCCACTGTGACCCTTAGTTCCTCCTCTGAGAACCTGGGGTGCCTTTGTGGTGCCATGGGTGTAGTGTGAGTGGTATGTGTGAGGGTGTGTGGGGTGATGTGTTGGGGTGTGTGCTGTGAGGTGCGTGGATGGTGAATGGGTGATGGTGTTATGTGGCTCTGATTCAGTGGGTGCTCCTGGCTTGTCTCTCTCTCAGTTGGCAATATTCTTTTTCGTTGTAAGGGGTTGTGGGTATTGTGGGTGTGTGTTATATATTGGATTTGGTGTGTGGGTGTTGTGTGTGTATGCGAGTCAGTTGTGTATAGTTTGAATTGTTCAATGTGGTGTAGTTTTGTTAGTGTGTGTGTATTTTGAGCATGGTGGTGTGAACAGCCAATGGTTTACCGCGGTTGAATGACCGCTGCAGTGATTCATGGGTCATGATGCTGTGGGTGTATTTCTGTTGGCGTAATGATGTGGGTTTTGGTACCGCCAGTTTATCACTGACCTTTGAGCTGGCGGCTTGTGTGGGTATCTGTATAGTGGCGGATTTCTCTGTGTGGGTCATAATACCCGTAACATCATACCACAGCGGTCACAGTATGTTGGCGGCCGTCAGCACGGTGGTCAGGGGCATTTACCGGCAGGGTTGTAATGAGGACCTTTTTATCACTTTTCAGTGATATCTGAGCATTTACTTATTGCATCTTTGATCTTTCTTGACCTGCATTTAACCAGATAAATATTATATATTTTTCTAAATGCTCTGTGGTGTATTTTTGTGGTGCTATATTGTGGTATTGTATGATTTATTGCACAAATACGTTACACATTGCCTTCTAAGTTAAGCCTGACTGCTCAGTGCCAAGCTACCAGAGGGTGGGCACAGGATAATTTGGATTGTGTGTGACTTACCCTGACTAGAGTGAGCGTCCTTGCTTGGACAGGGGGCAACCTGACTGCCAAACAAAGACCCCATTTCTAACAGTCACCATCTGCAATAATGAGTTTGTTGGAGTCAGACAACCTATGTTATCTAATAGTTTGGCCCAAAAGGAGGTGTTATCTTTATTAGGGCCATAGACATTAATTACATGAAATATTGAATCTCCTCTGTGTAGGGTAGTGATGATCGATCTGCCTTCCTCATCTACATAGCTAGTTTCAAGTGTAACGTTGGAGTATTTGGAGATTAGAGAGATAACTCATTTTTTTTTCTGCACTGCAGGGGAGTAGTAAGTATCGGTGATCTAATTATTTTTTAGAAAAGTAGCTTCTTTTTCTGTAATTTTAATTCTTGAAGGAGGATGGTGTCTCCTTTAGTTTTGTAGAGTACATTATGTTATGTCTTTTAACAGGGTAGTTCAACCCTTTTACATTCATAGAAACAATGTTAAGGTTGTGTGTTATGATCAGATCAGGCATTGCACAGGAGTTAATGATATTGAATCAGAGTGCTGAATAGGTGTATTTGAGCTGACAGATATATGGTTAGAAGAGGGTTTATGTTGTTTAATATGTGAATTTTTAAGACCTTCCCAGAAAGAATTTGATTCACTGTGGAACAGGAAGTGATTGGTAATATGTTCAATTTTTGTATAAGTGATATGAGGAAAGAACTGTGTAGAAAATTCACAGGGGAAAGAAGGAAGGAGAGAAAGAAAAAAAGAAAAGAAAGTTAAATCCCCACCCCTACCTCGTCCCTCCCTTCTCCTCTCCTCCCAACAACTATAGAAAACAGAGGAAGTGAAGACAAAGAGCGCCCGCCCTCCAGCAGGGAACACTGGATAGTGTCAGAACTTGTACAACATTACATTAGTAGAGAACATGAACTCAGTGAAGCTTAATGGTTGTCATTGGGTAAGTGCTTTATAGGTGGTTAAGTTATTTAACATACGCTAAAAAAGGACCTCCCTTGTGGTGCCAGACTAGCATAAATTGAGTAGGTTTGGTGTCTACCAGAGGTGGTTTGTGATCAAATCGTGAATTACACTGTCAAAGAGTCCCAACTGCCTGCACCAGTCTGTGCTTATGAGTGGATCCATCGAGTAGAGTCATTAATCATGTATGAAATGGTAGATGGAAAGTATCCATATCTAACTTATCCAAGATATAATCAAGTAGAGTTTGTGAGTAAACAATAGGAACAGAAACAATTATAAAGTGTAGATGAGTCACTCATGATTTCCTTTTATTGGATGATGACCTGGAAGTTTCCATTTCTTGTTCCACAATCTCGTCCAGGAAGTTCAATGGGTCTTTAGGTTCTTCAAATGTATGAAACTTGCCTTTTATCAGGATTTTGAATCTTGCAGGTCCTGCAAAGAAAAATTGAAGATTCATATTTCTCATTCTGTCGCGTGAGGCCAAGAATCCTTTCCTGGTTTCCACCATAGTTTTGGAGTAATCTTGTGAGATGTGAATTTTGTGTCCATTCCAGGTGATGTGATTGTTCTTGTGCATGTAAGATAGTATAGATTCAGTATGTTGAAAGAATAAAGCCTTGCAGACTATCAGGCTTGTTGTGTTTTTATTTGCTGGCTTGAAAATCAAGACTCTGGGGGTCATTATGACCCTGGCGGAGGGCGGAGAAGCGGTGGTAAGACCGCCAACAGGCTGGCGGTCTTTTTTTTTGGTATTATGACCATGGCAGTTACCGCCATGGTCATCCGCCGGTTCTCCGTTCCGCCCGCCAGGGCGGAGACGACTGCCGGGCTGGAGACCTGGGTCTCCAGTCCGGCGGCCATCACTATACCGCCAGCGGTATTTTGACCCGGCTGACCACCGTTGATTTCATGCGGTTTGAAACCGCCATGAAATCCATGGCGGTAAGCACTATCAGTGTCAGGGAATTCTTTCCCTGGCACTGATAGGGGTCTCCCCCTCCCCCACCCCCACCCCGACTTCCTCCCCTACACCCCCCACCACCCCTGCCACCCCCCAAAGGTGGCAGGGCCCCCCTCCCCACCCGACCCCCAACATCACATAACTCACACACGACACGCACGCAGGCACCAACAACACACACACGCACACACACCGACATACATGCCAACATCCACACACACAGACAGGCACACCCACATTCAAACATACACGCACACATCCATACAGACATACCCACAGACATACACGCACTCATTCCCAAAACACGCAACACCCCCGTAAGCATACACGCACTCACACACCCCCTCTACATACACAGATGCACACCCCCATGCACCCACACAACACCCCCCCAACCCCCTCCCCTAACGGACGATCGACTTACCTGGTCCATCGATCCTCCGGGAGGCGACGGGAGCCATGGGGGCTGCTCCGCCAACACCACACCGCCAACAAAACACCGCCACGCTGAATCACAGGATGTGATTCGGTGGGCGGTGTTCTGTTGGCGTGGCGATGGAGGTGGAGCAACCTCCACTTCCCCGCCGCCTGCCAGTATGGCTGTTGGCGTCTCTCTGTCTGAAAAAGGACAAAGAGCAGTCAACAGTCATAATACGCCGAGCGGCAAGCCGCCACTACTGGCGGTCTTCCGCACGGCGGTCTCTTGGCGGTCTTGTAAAAAGACTGCTGAGGTTGTAATGACCACCTCTGTGAGCTCTTTCAAGTTCAAACTCATTGGTGAATTTAATACCAGTGGTTTGTGGAAGCCAGCCCTCAGGAAAGATATGCAGGAGTTAGAGGCCTCCTTAGACTTCGCTGGGAAACAACAGATTCTTAGGTTCCCCGTTCTGTTTCCATCTTCGAGTTTGGCAATATCTCTTTTCATAAGTCTTGTAGATAGGTGGAGTGATCGTAGACCTTTTGTGGTTTGGCATGTAGAATCTTCTACAGAACTGATCCTTTGCATCTGTTATCTTGATGTCCAAGATATTGAGATCTGCCCTTATCGCTGCCAATTCTAGTTGCATAGAGTTAATATTTTGTTTCGTAGACTTCGCCAGGTCCTTTACTTCAGCCAATTTTTTTGAGTATTGTGTCCATTGTGTTATTGATGTTCGCCTTGTTCTTACTAGGAGAATCTGGAGAAGGTGTCTCAGCTTTTGACCATTTTAATTGATGTTTAAGTTCTTTGTCTGTCATCTTGGTTGTTTGTTGGGCAGTTTTGTTGGGCAGTTGTAGATGTGATCTGTAAGCACCGGGTTTCTTTGGCAAGGAGTATGTAAATCAGAACTGTAGGCTTGTGGAAGATTAGGAGAAGCTTGTATCACTCTAGTCGTGGTAAAATTGGGTTGTCAAGTAACTGAAAGGATCATTGTGTCAAACCAGTGGGATGGGTGAGGTTGAGTTAGCAGAGACTGCAGAGTTTGTTGAGATTGTTGAAATATTGGACTAAGCGCTATTGTAGATTGTATTGTTATTTGTATTGTTATTTGCTGTATCTTTCTGTGACTTACTGTAACTTGTTGTAACTTGTATAGCAACTTGCTGTGTTGTAACTTGGAGCTTAGATATCTGGCAATTGGCAGGCCTCTAGCGGAGAGTTTATACTTGTTATTTGTGAAGACTCTATTCCTCCAGTACTTGGTGTATTGATCTTACCTTGGCATCTAATGGCAATTGAGATCGCTTGAGATCAAGTGTCAGTCTTAAATCTAGAGACATTGTTTCTCAGTCATCATTCGGAGTCAGGCATTCCTGTAGGTGATTCAAGGTGATTAGAGACTTAGGGGCAGATCTATGGAAAGTGGCGCTGCACCTAGTGCAGCGCCACTTTTCCTGCACCCCTCAGCACCACCCTACTGCCACCATGTGTGCGCCGTATTTAAAATACGGTGCACCATGGCGCAGGGTAGGGGGCAATATTGATGTATTCTGCAGGAGCAGTGGCAAAATATTGGCGCTACGACTGCAGAGTACATAGGCCCCCATTATAAAGAATGGAAATTTCCTTTTAAAGCCTGCTCTTGAGCAGGCGTTAAAAGTGCCGTAAAAATGGTGTAAGGAAATCTCATAGATTTCATTACACCATTTTTCCAGCTCCCCTAATGGGGGAACACCCCTTTTGCGCTACATTATGCCTGTGCAAGCATAATGTAGCGCAAAGGGTTACATAGTAGCGCAATGTATGCATTGCGCCACTCTGTAAATATGATGCGAGGATTTTGGCTTTGTTGGGCCACATTAACATCAACATAAATGACGTTAATGTGGCGCAAGGTGACGCTAGGGGCCTAAAAATATGCCCCTTAGTCGTTTAGCCTTGGGTCGTAGAAGTCACGCAGCTGACATAATCAATCACATAATTTGCAGAGGTTTAATTCAGACCGCACCTTCGTTGCCATCAGATGCAGTCACCATTTTGTGAGTGCTGAGGTGGTTCGGTATGAGAGGAGAAGGTTCAGAACAAGACTTTTGAATGTGCCTTCTGAATGATTTTTGGTTAACTCAGCCTATTGTTATGGTATTGCAATGCTTCCCGATGTAGGAAGTGCTTTTGTTATATTGCGTGGTAGGCATGGTGATTCAGAGGTCTCGAAAATTATTTTGTAGTCAATATCTTTTGGCCACCATTTTAGGGTCAGGCAAGGTCAGGCAGCGCTGAAATGCAGGCCGGTCAGGCTGAAGTGTGATTCACTAACATCACAGAATTGCTCATTAGGTGTGGCAGACAGTACCCTCAGTTTTCTTGGTGTCTGGGAGGTAATTCATTATTAAGCTTCTCGCTGACTACCAATGGCGTTATGCAG
Source organism: Pleurodeles waltl (assembly GCF_031143425.1). Classification (NCBI taxonomy): domain Eukaryota; kingdom Metazoa; phylum Chordata; class Amphibia; order Caudata; family Salamandridae; genus Pleurodeles; species Pleurodeles waltl. The sequence continues at coordinate 783,777,940 of NC_090443.1, read as the reverse complement.
TACGGTGGCTGCCATTTTCTACTATGTTGGTGAAACGGAATATCCAGCCTCCAATTTAAGGTCCTCAAGGAGGTTATTGGTGTGTATAAAAGTTGTAAGTTCACTTTCCAAAGCCTAAAACATCTCTGGAGCTGTCACGAACATGTCGCGATGATGACTAAATCACTGCATTTCGTTCTTTGCTGAGAAGAGAGACGGAGCTAGGCAGCAATGCGCTCCTCCATCCAAGCCATGCCCACCTTTCTTTTTTTTATATTTTCTTGTTAGCAAGGTATCACATCTCTATCAATTTGCATAGGCGTCTGTGTCTGTAGTGGTGTAGGTCAGCATCAAAAAAAATGAAAAAAACATTTTTAAAAACTTCTGTACTTTCTTCAACTTTTTCTGAACAATTTGCATATAACTACTCTGCGTGATATTATCATTATGTGGTTTGTTTTGTACTGATTTTGCTACAAACGGGTGAGACAGAATTTAGAGAAAGTATAGTCTATCTCTCATCATGGATTGCCTTGCTCCAGAACTCTTACCTAACCAAGAAGTCAAAATAACACTCACTATATTGTTTCTGCAAAGAAAACTACATGTGAGAAGTCTAACACATCTGAAAAGAGGACCAGCGCAGAACAGTCTTGCCTCAAAATCTCTTCCTAATTTTATTAATGTGCACATTGATGTGTACATGGGCTTTGGGCACCTGGAACAACAATCCTTCAGCCTGTAGGAGAAGCTCTTCATTTCAGCCCAAGGTGAGGAGGTAACGGGTGAATGCACCATAATTGATTCCTAGGCTGGGGTTATGGTCATGACCTTCATGTCCAAAGCTGTTGTTAAATAATGCTTTGGACAAGGATTTTCATAGCACCTAGCAGGCTCATGTTTTTCTTGAGATTTATTTAGGTAGGTTAACTTTAGACAACAGGTTGGGTTAACATAAGAAATAGTTTAAGAAAACATGTTGTATGGTTAGGGTTTGAATTAGGGATAAAAGAAATCCAGGAGATATATCTGCGACAATGAAGGTCAACTGAGGATATATGCAATATGTTGCCTGTTATTAAGTGGTCTCAGCTTGCTGCTTGTTGCAGTGGGTTCTGCCCCAGCAGTACACCTAGATTTTGTTTGCTTTTCTGATCACCTGGTTTTTGGACTTTTCACTGTGGCTGAGCCTTACTACCGGTGTCTCCCCATGGTAATTATGTGGTAAACAGACTGCATATGTTTACTGCCAGAGTCCACCTTTTAATATGTGGCTGCAGAGATGTATCAAGGGTGAGAGGCACTTGGCTGGTTACATGTGAACATGTGTGCACATATGTGTGCACACATGTGCGGTCTGCACATGGGAAACTACTGTCATGCACAGCCCAGTAACAGCCCACAGGTAACCAGGAGCAATGGGGACTCTGCATGGATAGGTATTCACCTGGGATAGGCCTCATGAGGGTAGTGTACACTATTAGGGAAGGTCAGTGTCCTTTACTGTTTTAACTATAGTCACACTCCATTATACACATAGGAAGTGAACTGCTTTAGATTGTAATGTCCCTTACCCTTGGCCTACGGAGACCATTGACTTCTTGAATTAGAGTGTAACCTGTGTGAGAAAATCAAGTGTGTAACTTCCAAAAAGATAACTGTATATCTTGTGGGTCAAACAGAGTTTACATGTTTTCCAGTCTCAGCTCAGAATCAGAGCCCAGGCCTTTTGTCACCCAACCCTGCCCAGTAATTACATCTCCAACAGCAGGAACAAAGGCTGCCCCCACACAAAAGGAGCAATTAGCACTACTTGTCCTGGCTCCTGAGGAGGAAAGCAATGGGGTAGGATGATCTACATCAATCATCCAGCTGTCACCCTGCACCAGGGATGGGCCTGCCCAAGCCCACTGAACAAAGGATAGTGCTCGGATAACTGGAGCAAACCCAGCAGGGAGCTTCCTTTGAAATTCTAGTATGCAAGTCCCTGGCAGTGATGTCAGAGAGGGGTGGAGCTGAGGCCCCAAGAAATTATGTGACCAGTGGCTCCAGGATGAGACCATTTTGGATTGTCCCAAAATGCTGTGCAGGAGGGTTGGGCCAGGGGTGTAGAGGTGATATAGCACCCCAGTATTGGCTGGTGGTCCTGTCTTCTGTAACCTTCGTATTCCCTTTATAAAGTCTTGCAAAATGAGAAGACTCTCTTTTGCCTTCAAATTTTCTACCTCCTTTGCTGCTGGATGCTGGGACTCCCATGTAAAACTTGATGGAGGATACCCGTGAACCCAACTCAGGGCCCAGAACTCTGTCTAGTTGACCCCAGGACCAGTGGATCTCCCAAAGGGCAAGTGAGGCTGGCCCCCCTATTCGCCCTAAGGACCAGTTGGGAGAAGGCCTGGACTTTTCTGCACCTACCAATAATGCACAAAGGAGAAGTGGTGCAGGGAGCTAGGAGGACCAGCTTTTGAAGGACTGCATCTCTTTGGAGGTTAGGAGGGTTGTTGCAAGTGCCCCCGGTGGACAGAGCTCACCATCAGGAATAATCCAAATCAGCCCACAGGGCCCAAGTTATGGCATTTTAAAGTTTGGTGACATTTGACATACTTTCCTCTCTCGTGTGCCTGGGACTCCACTGCCTTTCTAATAATCTTCCCCAGGGTGGCTCAGGGCTAGGGGGGTGGCACAAAGAAGCTGCTGGTGATCTTTTAGGGGTGAGAGGGTTCGTGGGGTCCCTTCCCAGTTCTTCTACCTCCCCCGGGGACCCCAATCCCCAGGCAAATTCCAATTCCAGGGATTGGGACCCCATCCTTGGACCCACAAGTGCTGGATGACAGGAATGCTTCTCCAACATATTGGAGATGAGGGTGAGCACCCTCACGTGCCCCTTAAAGGAGGCAGAAGGGGTCCAGGACCCAACCCCTAGCCCCACTACAAGCCTGGGCCTCAGGAGGTGGTTCCAATAACACCAATATTTCAGCTGGAGCTGGCAGACTCCAAGAGGACACCTGCCAGTTTCCTTGGCTGGACGCAGGAGTGCTGGTTGTGCAGTATGTCAATAACGGCAGCTGGGGGTGACCCCTATGCTCTTGTCCACCAATGGCAAGCTCTAGGGGGGCTTGGGTGGGACCAGACACCCAGCTATCAAAAGGGAAAAGTGTGAGGTCTCAGTAAAAGAATGCAAGCAAACATGAAGGAAAACCTCACTGGAGCTGCTTTTATAATATTCACCTCTCCCCAAAGAGCTTGCCCCATACTGCTTTGAGGAGCCCTTTGCATCTGTGCCCATAACTCAGCAAGTGGTGGTCCTAGGATGATGGGACCATCACCAAATTGATCAGCTTGACATGATCTTGCTTTACAGGTCATCTTCTGGACCCACATCCTAAGTTGGCGCGACCCCAAAATAATCAACTTTAATACTATTCAATGCAATTCCAAACTCTCTCATGGCTGGAGCTTTTGCTGTACAGTGGGGAGTGCTTTGTTCTCTAGGGGCCTTGTATATGTTAACATCTTAAAAAGCCTGGAAGGTCTAAACATGTGTGATGCATTCCTCATGTTGTTACACTCTCCAAGGGCTGGGTGTATGGTTACATGGCCATGGCAATGGTTTTTCAACATGCTGTTTTACTGTTATGCCCCTAGGGGTTGTTCTGATCACTAAAGTTCAATGTCAAATATATGAAGGTATACACAAACACAACATTGCTTCCTGATCAATGTTTTTTGGGGGTTTTCATCATGATTGCCTATGTTTTCTTGATACATCATTATCGCAATTATGAGAATGATTCATGCCAAAGTAGCATAGTTATTGCACAATGACTGTTGAAACTAAATTGATATGTTTGGATGACCTCTCTAGGGGATCACCACTGATTACACAAAGTCATCTTTGATATGTTCCATCTGGCAATGCATATTTGTAAAGTATAGTCTCAGTAGTGTGAGTTATAAATTTGTTATTGTGTGCTAGTGATTGGTGATTACTAACCCACACCACCTCCCTTGACTAGGCCTTAGACAGCTCCACCTCGCTACCCTGTGAGAGTCAAGCACTACAAAGGTGTGTTTGGTTCCCCCTAAGGACAATTGAGGAACTATTACTTGTGCTGGCCACAAAACTGATAGCTCAATTTCCAACACTGTTGTTTATGTATTAGTTGACACCTGGTAAAAAGAATTTGATTAGGTCAGATTAAGGCTAAAGTAATGTAATGTTATGCATCAGATTTTAAACGTGCTCTATTAGTCATAGGTCTCATGGTGCTAAAGCAATAAAGTGATATCCCAAAACAGAGGAGATTAGCTCAAAAAGAAATCTTAAGCTAATAAAAGGCACTGATGATGAGATGTTATAAGAAAGTGCAGGAAAATGGGTGCACAGGAGTAAGCATAGGTGTGTCCCTGCACCATAAAGTGGCATAGACAAAACACAAGGTGTAAGGGTTAAAGCTATTTTCAAAGAGGGAATAACAATAAGGGTAAGATCAAGGATTAACATGGCTAGTAACAATTCAAAATGTAGGGGTAAAAATAAGACTTTTTTTCCTCTGTATATATATATATGTTTTACCTACACATACCTATTGATCATGACGTGTGTATCTCTAGCGCCTGACTTGGTTTAGAACTATCCCAACAGCAACAACAGAAAACCTCAGGATTACTATGTGCTCCCAAATTATTCATGTTGCTTGCTTTTATATGTTCTTAATATTCATCATGTGATGAATTAGTCCTTGGTGATTCTAGTCTGAGTTGTTGTCCTTAAGCATGCAAATGAGGAAAGAGGTTGCATTTTAATGTGTCTAGATGAGAGTTTGGCTTCATTGGTAAGTGGTCTGATGTCAGGCCTGGTGATTAGTGAAATGCATTCATTTGTTGTTATTATCGAACAGTAATACTTATTCATATTGGAGTGAGGTAGTCAATATTTTATTTGGACGGCAGATTAGGAAGCAGATGGGATTACATCTGATAGTCGGGCTGCTTAGTCCACTCTCATGATGTATCTTTAAGTGATGGGATAAGCGTAGGTAAAGAAATTGAACACAAGAAACTAGGGGGCAGACTTAAGAGCCGCTTGCACCATATATCACCACATTAGTTTAATTTTTCTGATGCTAATGTGGCGATATTATGGCAAAAAAGCTGTGCCATATTTACAAAGTGGTGCAATGCATGCATTGTGCCACTTTGTAACCCCTTGTGCCACATTACACCTGCGCCAAGATTTCTTTGCACCATTTTTTCTGCATTTTTAACACCTGCTCAGAGTAGGCGTTAATGGGGGGACGCCATTGGTTACAATGGGCCTCTGTGTACTGTTCAGGGTTAGTGCCAACGTTTTGGAGCTAACCCTGAAAAGTACATCAATATCATCAAAAATTCTGAAGCTATTGTGCATGGTGCACCGTATTTTAAATACCGCGCACACATGGTGGCGGTAGGAGCGCGCTAAGGGGCGCAAGGAAAGTGGTGCTGCACTGGTTGCAGCACCACTTGTCTTAAATCTGCCTTACGAGCCTAATTTACAAAGGGAAGCATACACTTTTGTGTAAGTTCATGATTGTTCGCAATTCACAAAGGGATTTATGAGTAGTATCTTTAGGATTGTGGAGTCTCTGCACATGAGGACTACTGCATCATATGATGAATATTAAGTACATATAAAAGCAAATGACATGCATATTTGGGGAGCATAGGGTCGTCCTGAGGGTCAGCAGTGGCTGGCAAATAGTTAGAGTGAGGGGGCAGGCAAATGGGTGGCAGGTGAGTGCATGCGTGCGAGGTGGGTGGCAACTGTAAATAAAAATAATTAGCAACTTACTTTGCTGCAGAACGTCCTCGCTCTGGTCCGTATTTTGCTCTGTCTCCTCCAGGCTCCCTGGGCTCCAGTAAATTCTGCTAATCAATCCTGGTGCTGCTCTCATACTGGTAACCAGCATGAGAGCAACACCAGGATTGGAAGGAGCAGCCTCTCTCTGCGCTCTCAGGAGCACTGGAGGCCTGCAATTTCTTTAACCCAGCTATCTAGGACAGCTAGGTTAGAAAGGATTAAAATGTGCATATCTGGCTGGCCGTTGCAAGACGGCCTGTCAAAGAGACATGCACACTTTTAAACTAGTGCACAGGCAGCCCACCACCCCTCCCTGCTGAGGCAGGCCACCTCCCCTTCCTGATATTTGGTTTGGGATGGGTTGATGAAAAATAAAATGGTAATTAATTAACTTTATTACCATTTTATTTTTCATCTCTGGGGCTTTTCAGGGGCATTTCAATGGGGTGATGCTCCTCAGCTCTAATGGAGGAGCTGCCCCTGCTGAGGGTGTTTGTTGATGTTGGTGGCACATAATAGGTATTTCTAACCCAAATCTATAATACTAATTTCATAAAGCTTAGAAAGAAGAAAGGCTGAGTGGACCCACCCGGATTTGAACTTGTGGTCATGGTGTCAACTATTGATTTCAGTAGTGAATGTGCTAGATTACTGAACTATCACCCACTGCATAATGCAATAGATTTGACAAATTAATTAACCTGTTGCTAAAATATGTGTTTTACTTTGAGCAAACAAGGTTGAGCGCATTGCAAACTTGATTGGACTTGATTGGACTAGGAATTTTTCTAAGTAATTTGATTTATAGGGCAAGTGACATTTTGTTGATTTCTCTAGCCCTGAGGAGTAAATGTAAAGTCGCAAAACTTATTCCTTTATTGAGGAGTGGCAAAGTGTCCTGATTACAGAAGACACTGGTGGTCATTACAACCTCAGCGGTCTTTTTACAAGACCGCCGAGGGACCGCTGTGCGGAAGACCGCCAGTAGTGGCGGTTTGCCACTTGGCGTATTATGACTGTTGGCTGCTCTCCGTCCTTTTTCGGACGGAGAGTCGCCAACAGCCATACTGGCGGGCAGCGGGGAAGTGGAGGTTGCTCCACCTCCACCGCCACGCCAACAGAACACTGCCCTCCGAATCACGTCCTGTGATTTTGCATGGCGGTGTTCTGTTGGCGGTGTGGTGTCGGCGGAGCAGCCCCCATGGCTCCCGTTCCCTCCCGGCGGATCGACCGACCAGGTAAGTCGATCGTCCGTTAGGGGAGGGGGGTGGGGGGGTGTTGTGTGGGTGCATGGGGGTGTGTGTCTGTGTATGTAGAGGGGGTGTGTGAGTGCGTGTATGCTTGCGGGAGTGTTGCGTGTTTTGGGAATGAGTGCGTGTATGTCTGTGGGTATGTCTGTATGGATGTGTGCGTGTATGTTTGAATGTGGGTGTGCGTGTTTGACTGTGTGTGTGGATGTTAGCATGTATGTCGGTGTGTGTGCATGTGTGTGTTGGTGGTGCCTGCGTGCGTGTCGTGTGTGTGTGAGTTATGTTATGTTGGGGGTCGGGGTGGGGAGGGAGGCCCTGCCACCTTTGGGGGGTGGCAGGGGTGGTGGGGGGTGTAGGGGAGGGAGTCGGGCTGGGGGTGGGGGGTGGGGGAGACCCCTATCAGTGCCAGGGAAGGAATTCCCTGGCACTGGTAGTGCTTACCGTCATGGATTTCATGTCGGTTTCAAACCGCATGAAATCCATGGCGGTCTGCCGGGTCAAAATACCGCCGGTGGTATAGTGACGGGCGCCAGGCTGGAGACCCAGGTCTCTAGCCCGGCGGTCGTCTCCGCCCTGGTGGGCGGAACGGAGAAGCGGCGGTTGACCATGGCAGTAACCGCCATGGTCATAATGCCCAAAAAAAGACCGCCAGCCTGTTGCCGGTCTTACCGCCACTTCTCCGCCTTCCGCCAGGGTCATAATGACCCCCACTGTGTTCAGACCCCCGCCCTCTACCCATAATATGAATAGCGCAGATGTACACCATTAAAAAGCACCATTAAATGTAAGATATTACACAGATTAATTGTTTCAAAATAAAACCAAAGCTGTGACATCTCCTCCTTTAGGTTGACATAATAGGTGAAACGTAGTTTTCAAAAGCTTACAGCCCATCATAGTGAGCACACAAAAAGTTAAATGTCAATTATCTGCTCACTCAGATGGTTAGAGCACTCACCATAAATGTCCTGTGAGGTGTACCCTCCATTTATTTTATCAAGAGTTTGTTGTCATATGATTTTTATTACTCCTCTTCCTCCCTAAGATATTTACAAGTTTATAAATGTGTGAAAGTTGGCCCCTCAGAAAAGTGGCCACGTTTCCTCACAATGATAGAACTGACACTGTTTGGGAAACTTTAGCTCTTATAAGCGTGTGTACTAGCTGTATGTGACACTATAGTATTTGTTGGCGTTTTACACTACTATGGTGATATATTGTTGAGAACATTATTCTTCTCATGACTACCGCATAAAAAAAATGTCAGTTCCAGTTCCTGACATGTGATTCCTAGGAGCTCTATCCTGAGACGGGGGATGGTAACCCCAATTTATTTATACTGTTATGCGAATTATGCACCATACTACTATATTCACAAGTGCACTCTATTTTGGGCATTATTTCTATATGTGTTTTCTTTATTTTTTAGGGCGACCTTTTTTGACATAACAAGTAGACTAAAAGTAAGTGACTGCTTTTTGTTTTTTGAATCCCCCTCCCTATTAGGGTTTGCACTAATTTATAGTTTGGAGAAGTTGTTTATTTTTCTTGGTCCTGATGAAGCGTCAATGGATCCGGCTGGACCACTAGACGCGAAACATGTAGACCTCACGACTAGAGGCACCAAAATAGGTCTAGTTCTCTCGTGTTTTTGTTGAGAGTATGTGAGCATTATTACTCACCCATTTACTCACATCTTGTTTTTAATCTTGGTCTCCATCCTATCAACACTGATTAAATTTATGATGAATGTTCTCGATGGATATCCAATTTTACTCTTCCTCTCCCTCCATTTTGCTCAGGTACTTGAATCTAGGTACCTTACCTATATGATCTGATTCCATCTGATACTTTCAGAGCAACACGGTTAAGAGCCCCCTTCGGGGAGCCCGTTAGGCATTGCAGCAACGGCCTGACGAGGAGCTTTTCCAATGATGAAGCCAGTCATCCAGTGTGATGCATGAGGGTTCTTGCTCCTGTAGGATTAGGTCCCCTTTCTTCCCTTTTCATTGGAACAGTGTACCCTTTTTATCTCTTAGGATTATCGTTGGGAGATTGTACACTGGACCACTAACCTCCCGGTACCTCTTCTTTGCATTTTTGTTTAGAAAATATAATAACCTACAGAAAAATAATGCACACATTTGAAAATGTGATTACGAAGAATGGCCACCAATGTTAACGAAATGTACTAATCAATGATTAAATATTATGAAATGTTGAATATATGTTGGACTAATGCAGTGACGTCATATTAAGGGTTATGCAGTAAGCTTTAGCTTTACTAATTGTAGGCCTTATCTTAGCGAGTGTCTTGGCCTACTTGCCAGGCCTCATGTAAAAGCTGTATTTTAGCGTTTAGTAAAATAGCTGACCAAGAAGATTAAACTGTGAATTTCTATTGTATTCTTTAAATGTGCTTATAACTGAAGCTTCTTGTGTGAACCGACTGCTAAGAGATGATGTTTTTGCTAATGCAACATTTTATGTGTAATGTGTGTGAGACTGACTTTCTCAGGACATGAACAATGGAGATGCTGATTGCTTTCAGTATGCAGGAGCAGCTGCCAGCGATGGCTGCACTTTCAGAAGCATGGTGAGTGAAGTCTGTGTGTAGCATTACACTTCACACATGTGCAATGGGAGTTATTTTACAGAATGTGATATATTTGCACAGTTACATGTAACCTGCCCATGGGCCGTGGTTTGTCAACTTGCACCAAGTGCTCATCTATGGGGCCATGGCACAAGTGCCTTGCTGCACTGCTATGTACCAGTGGGAAGGGGAAAAAATATGCCATATCTACAAGATATGGCACCTTTCTGTCCTCTTTCCCTGCGCTAGCTCAGAAATTGCTACCTAGCACCAATGTCAGCAATGTTGCACCATGGTGCTAGGGTGCCTGCATTGTGGGGATGATAGTTTTTGTGCATGGCACCTTCTTGCACATAAAATCATCACAAGAGGTGTGTTTCCCTCTTTCTGTGTATGTTGCAGGATGGATCACACATAGGAAGAGGATAAACCGGGGAGACATGAAGATATTTCTCCCCGTTGTGTCACTCTATTGCCACCCGTGAAGTGGCATATGAATCTGATGCCTTTCCAGCCTTGTAAATCTGGGAATGCCTCTGATTCCTTCGCCTTTCATGGGTACACCCCAAGCAACAGTCATGAGAACCCCCCTTCACATAGTGTTATCAGTGAAAGGGCTCCATATTTACAAAATCATGAAAAGCCAAACAAGGTGGCTTAGCTTGGTCTTGTAAATATAGAGTGGCACATTGTGCCACTGGAACATCAAATAAATGTAGCTCTGATGGCACAGTGTCCCACTAGGGCCTCATATTTGTGGCCCCTAGTTCCTGATGTGTGAGGCATGACATGTCTGATGGCTATGTGTGTTGCATGTGAACACCCCCCTGTGTACATGGTACCTCCCTTGCACACAGAGACGTTGGGCAGATTTCCTGGCTGCCATACATGGCTGTGTGCCTTTACATCATGCAACATGCAACAAAACTGGCTTGAGATGTCTTTTCCTGTATGCCACGGAGACTTGCATTACATATTTGTACTGAAGCATGGTGCATGTATGTGTAACAGGCTTCATCATGCAGTCCATATCACTATAGACAGAGAGTACTCTGTGTATTTTGTCCCCCATGTCTATGTCTTATTGTGTCTGTTAGATACTTGTTGTTTGCTTCCCTACAAGTAGGCTATTTCCATATATTGTTTATCGTGGAACAGCTGGTTGATGATGGACTGCTGGAAGATAAAGGCATCATGTACACTACTCGGGTATTTGGCCACCACATTCAGGATTAACCCATGATAGTCAACAATGGCCTGGACATTAAAGGAGGGGTATGTTTCCTATTCAGGACCAAGTGTTCCATTGTAGCAGGGGGAACGAGTTGTACATGTGTGCAGTGCATGGCACCCAAAACATGCAGAAAGCCAGCAGAGCTGTAGAAGACCATTTAAATTTCCTGCTGCAGTTACTGGGTGTTAGAGAAGAGGATGTGGTGGGGTGTGAGGCGGATGATGGCATCCAGGGCAGATGGGAGGAATGCTGAGAAGGATGGCTGTGACACTTCTCCCGCTCATTCTACAGTGGGCCAGAAGGAGCCCAAAGCCAGCATATGTAGCACAGCCTGGAGCTTGGTCAGTGGTGGCATGTTGGTCACCCTGTTGACGGTTGCCTGCAGTCCGGGTGCAATGAGGTGGAGCAGCTGGGTGATGGACTCCCTACACAGCTGGTAAAAGCTGATGACATCTCCCTCCCTGAGGGCAATCAGTGTGGTCCGCTGCCTATAGATGAGTTCCCTTCACCTGCGCTGCCACTGTGGTGTGGGTGGTGGTGATTGTGGTGGTGCTGATGGAGGTGGTGATGGTTGCAGTGGTCTTGTTGGTGCTCCAAGCTGTAGCAGGAGTAGATCTGGGTTGTCCTAGATCTTGCCAGAGTGTTATGGGTCTGTTCTCCTTATATACCTGTGCCAACTTGTCATTTTAACTCCTGATCTGACCAGGCTGTTATTTTTTAACACATTTCAGACCTTGCGCGATTCTCCTAATGGTGTGTCAGTTTTCATAAAGCTTGTAAATACGGCTGTGTCTAACCTGTGTCATTTTTTTAAGTGGGAATGCCTACATTGCATATCATTGTCGGTAGGTATTTGATGCAGCCACGTCTGACGCTGATGAAAAATGATACACAGGAGGAAAAGATGACGTGAGGGCCTCTATCGTCACTTTGTAAATATGGAGTTATTCTTTGACCACTGCTGCTTCAAAAAAATGATGCAGCAGCAGTGCACGGCGCTTCTAAATAAGCCCCTTTGTTTCTTAAGTTTCTAACTCTTCAAGGAGATTTTAAATATTTGTTGGTTTGAATAGTAATGACATTGGCACTTCTCCTATCTAATCTTAGGTAAATGACCAAAATGTAGCAACAGCAGAAATACCTTGATTTTTGCTATCTCATATGCAATTTGGCAATAAGTAGGACATTTATCTATAGTATATAATATATACTAAATAAAGGAGCAAATCATGGTTGCCAATGTATAAATATACTGCCCGCCGTTTCATATTTATTTATTATGTTTTTACAAAACTAGTTATTCCCGGTGCCAAGGGAAAGGACTAATTTTGACTAATTTTTTTCAAAAGCTCTGTAAGAATAATTACTTACTGCTCTGATTTCTCAGAAGGCAATGGGAAACTGTTAACCAATTGGGCACATCAAAAAATAAATTGTACACTTTAAAAAAACAAATCACATTATCATAACACTATAAAACACATTATACTCAGATGTAAAGCTGGGTATTGTTTTTGTTATGTTAAATATAATTATAAATTAGTTTTACCAGTTTGTGAATTCACTGATTCCACACAATGGAAAGCATTATGTTCTTATCTCCTACATTATCCTTAAAGAGTGGGAATTCAGTTCTTCACATAGCATGTCTAAATTTGCCATTAGTTATTTACTATTTCTCCCATTCAATTTTTCATGAATCAATTCATTTTTATCAAAAGTCATGTTTCTTTTTAATCATTTTCGAGACAATGTTTATGTGAATAAGTATGTCTTATATTTTGAGAACAATATAAATATAGTCACTGTTTTCAGAAATGTTGCCGGCTGACTGTTTTCCGACAGTTTATTGTGTAGTGTTTATAAAAGAAAATATTTACATTAAAAAGTTTGATGATAATTTAGTTGTAGACTATTTGCTTCCAGACTTAAATATGTTAATGAATTGACAAAGTTATTTATACATAGAAGAAACATACACCTGCAGGTGCCTGTCAAGCAGCTGCACTTTTATTTTATTGTTTTAAGGAAGTGCTTCTATAAGAATGCTGTACATCAGTGGTTCTTAAATGTTTACCTTTTGAGGACCCCTATCTAAACCAGAGAACCCCACTGAATAACTATTGGAACCAGGGGATACCCAATGAGTGATTCTTCAAAGTCAGGAAACCTTGCCGGAGATTTTTTGATCATTTGAACCATTAAACAATAAACAAAAAATACTGAAGACAAACATTCATCAAACAAATACATAAATAATGAACTTTTACCTCATATAAATCAGTCTGAAGAAACTAACTTAATTTTTAGCCTTCAATTTCAAATTACTTCACATTCACAAAACATTGTAAAATTTTCAATTGTTCATTTTGTTTTCTTGTCTATATACATATATGGTAATGATTTATTGTACAGATAATAAAATCCAATACAAATAAACAAGACAAAAGAAAAAAGGAAAAAGACAAACAATCAAAAACAAATTCCCGCAGGAACTGAGTTCACTAAAAGCACACCATAAATTACGCATGCAACATGTTAAAAAACATTATGAAACAATACAATACAATACCAGTCACCTGACCCGCAGCCCCAAATAAACACAAGCTAGTACACATGGGCACAGCCCTAAAGTGCATGGCGCATAAAGTAATAATTTCACTGAACATCATCAAATACCGATAGAGTTCCTCGTCCTAACCAATAACTTGCAAAATGACAAGAGCATGGAAAAATTCCAACTAAGTGTGTTCATTGCTCGCAGTGCCATTAAATTTAGATCGTGCAAATTTAATAAATTTGGTCAGTAACACATTTAACATTGGATTGCATGGGTCCAGAGACTGAATAATAGCCTGTCGGCAGGAGCGTATTCCTAATTCATTCCATTTGCTCCGGAGCAAAAGTCTAGGCTCCTTTAATAAAGCTGGACACAGGCAGACCACTTGGTCAATGGTTTCCTCTGCATCGCTACAGCCCCTGCATATCACACTGTCCCCAGGGGATAGCTGCCATTGAGGCAAGTGTTTTAAAAAACCCCAATCACCCATCCGTAGGGCCAAAAAGGCCTTTTTCAACCAAAACCCATATGAGCAGGAGCAGAAACTGGAGGACATACCTGGTTTAAAAGAGCCAATTACTGCCCAGGCATGCTTCCGATGGGCAAGAAGAGAACAGTCTGAGTGAGAAGAGTACAAATGAATAAGCCTTTTAATCTCTGATTTAAACAAGGAGTAGGGGGGATTGCTTTCCCAAAGATCACCGGCATCCAATCGGCGTTTACAATCAACCAAAAATTGGGAATAAGTGCACTTCGATTTCAGCTCTCTAATTTCTTGCCACAGGACTGCCTCCAGATGGCCAACTGAGGCCTGACACAGTTTATGACACAACTTCAGGAAAGCACCACCATCAACTGCCACCAAATCCGGAATCCCAAACACCAACCGTACCTGCGCCGGTGAAGCCAGGTGTGGAACATGAAAAACTCTTTTATATATTTTATTAACCAACCTATTTGATAGGCAGGAGCCTTTGCCCAACAGAATTTCTTAACCATAGACCAACGGAGGGGCGATCTTTACTTTCATGACTTTCATTAAGGGAATCTGGGTCGGCTCCTTTAACACTTCAGCTAATTTGGAAAAGGCCACCTGTAAAGCCACAGCTTTAAGTTCAATTGCCTTCTGATGATTAACAAAGCTGCCCCTTGAATCAAAATGTACCCCTTAATATTTGTAAGACTGGTCGGAAACAAGTTTGCGGTTCTTATAGTACCAGCTAAAGCCCAAATGTTTTTTTCCTCCCAAAGGGAACCACTTTTGTTTTACACAAGTTAACTTCTAATTGATTAGCGGAAGTGTACGTTGCAAGTTGGGTAAGCAACAGTTGAAGGCCGATCTTAGTACAACTAAACAAAGCAAGATCGTTGGCGTAAAGAAGGTGACTGAGCCTAAGGCCACTGATCTTAGCGGGATGAGAATTGACGGCATCAAGAGATGTTGACATATCAGCAATAAACAAATTGAAAAGAAGAGGAGCGAGTACACAACCCTGTTTCACACCACGAGTGATCGAAAGTTTCCTAGAAACGGAGCACCCATCACCAAGCTTAATACGGACCCAGGTGTTAGTGTGGAGTTCTATAATAGCACCCAAAAGTACTGGAGGGATTCCCCAGCTTTGTAATTTGGCCCATAGAGCACTCTGGGGGATCTGATCGAATGCTGCCTTGAAGTCCACAAAACAGCAATTCAACGTCAAGCCTGACGAAACCGCCCTATCAATCAAAATAGAAAGGGCTAATAAATTGGTTGAGGTACCTGAGCCAGCTGAGAACCCCCGTTTGGATTATGGGGATTAAGGCCTTCGATTCGGCCCAAGCTCGAAGATCCTGCAACAAAATGCTGGAATAAAACTTAGCCTCATTGTCCAGCAGGGCTATCATCCTAAAATTGGCAGGATCTGACCTTGAACCATTTTTATATAAAGGATGGAGAATGGCACTGCGCCAGGACTCAGGTATTTTTGAGGTTAGGAAGCAGTGTTTGAACAAATGTGCGAGATGATTAGCCCAAAAGAGAGCATCCTGTTTAAATAATGCCTGTGGAAGACCACTGGGACCGTGGGCTCCAAATTGCTTAGCCCTTGAGATGATGTGGGGAAGGCCTGATTGGAAGGACTTCCTTACTCCCTGTGTGGGGTTTAGAAACCCTATAGATGAACGACATGTTTTAAACAAAGCAGGAGTAGATCTGTGGGCCCCTTCATCCAATGGTTCCCCATCCTGCTCACTATCAGAAAAATGGTTGGTCAAATAAGACGTCCATGCTCCTTCTGAAATGTCAACAACGCCTGTGCCCCTTTGATTACTAGTTAGGTTATTAATAAGGGACCGGATTTCGTGGAGTTCGGATCTCTACTTGCGCTTAAAAGTTTAACCCAAAACTGACTAAGATAGGTCTGATGGTCATCATAAACAGCCTTCCTGTAATCTTTCCTTAATTGTTTATATTCAATGAATAAACGCTCACAATCAGGACTTTTCCCGATTGCCCTTGCTAGCCTATTCTGTGCTTTCTTTAAATTCTTAGTTTCCCTGCAGACAACAAAAGACCGGGGTGGAGCACAATTGCACACAGGTTGGGGAAACTTTAACCAAAGGAGTCAAGAAAGTTTAACCCATGAATCAATAGGGAAAACACAACCCCAACTCTCAGAGTTAAAACAATTGATACATTCAATCAATATTGTGCCACCAAGAGAAGCATTCCATTTTATGCGCTTTAGTGATTCGAAACAAATGCCACCACCCACAGCCAGCATGACATCATGAAGAGGAAATCTTGATTTAATAAATACAATTTGTGGACAATGGTCGCTCTCACTCCGAGGGGAAATCTGAAACCTTTCAATGAGAGGAAACAGTTCAATATTACAGATGGTATGATTTAAATAGGAGCGAGTTCGACCATCGGACCTTGTCCACCATGGGGGAGCATCGTCACACAAGTGACCATTCAAAACTTTAAAGCCCATACTATTAAGATGCAGGACTAAGTACTCTCCCAGAAGGCAGTGCATACAACCCTGGGGCCTTAATTGTTCAGGAATTAACTGGTGGTTAACACAGTCTGGACCCTCAAGAGCCTCCATTGTATCCTGAAATGGGTTTGTGTTAAAATCACCAGTTATAAGATAACTAGCCCATAGGTAAACCCCAACTAGATTGGCTACAATCTGCACCAATCGCAACAACCTACCCCTTTTTTCCTCGCAACAACCTTCCCCTTTTTTCCTTGGTTTCAGGGGCAATGTAAACATTAATTATTGTAAGGGACTGCTGCACAATCCCATTCCTTATGACAATCCCCTGGATCCAATTATCCTCCCAAGCCAGAGGTACTAAATTCCCATCTAATTTAACAGTCACATAAATGGCCAGGCCACCTTTGGCATGGCCATTCTTGCTCGTTCTGTGAGCAGATTTCCATATTTCTAAGTACCCTGGCAGTGGACAGCTATGCTCAGCCCAGGTTTCCTGAAGGGCAATTACATCATGACTGTTAAAAAATGTTAAAAGGTCGGCCGAGGCAAACTTATGGGCAACCCCATTAATGTTCCATGAACATAGGGACAGATGTCCAGAAGTTGGGACAGAACCGCCCACCCGTAGGGGTCAATGGGGGTGACCATGCAAAAGAGTGGATTGCAGCCAGTCCCAGTTAGAAGACCCCTTAAAACCAGAGCCAGTAGGGAGAATGCCATTAAATGTAGAGGAGCCACCTAGGGCACTTTTAAAGATTGAAAATGGTTTCAAAACTGTATGAGCCATCAAACATTGATATTCTGATAATAACACCGGGTATCCACGTTCCTTGAAGGGAGTTCTTATAATACCCCATGAACAAAATAAATCTCTCCTAAGGAGAATAGACTGAGCTATTGTAGCAGAAATTAGTGTAACCAAAGTAGAGTCACTTGAGTAAGGCCCCCTAGAGTCTAAAATTTCAATGGACACAATGTCCTTAGAACCAATGTTGTTAAGATCCGAAATGGCATTAAGAAGTCTTAAAATATTCCCCCTATTCAATATGTCATGGGGACCCCTGGAGCCACATTCTGGAGTAAATACAAGTTTTAGAGTTAAGCGTTCCACTGGGATCATGGAGGGGTACAAATTATTCATCTGTAAATATTATCTAATTTTCCAAGCAGCTGTGGAACCCCTGAGTAGGCTACATGGACCCAAGGGGGTCCCCGGACCACAGGTTAAAAATCACTGATGTACATGGCATCAGTGGAGGTATATATCAGCCTATGGGTGACATAGTGTTAATGGAGAATGTTTTATGAATGTGGTTCATAATTGGTTTGGCAGAACAAGGAATAAATGTTACATATAGTTATTTATATATTAATAACCGCTCAGATGGTTGATGTCAATATCAAGGCATAGGGCCCAGTATTTATGGGGTTGTCAATGGGTTTATAGATTAAAGAGAAAAGCAGATTCATTTGCAATCAGAAAGCAAAGATTGCCTTTGAAATCTATACTGAGGACATTCCAATGGAGAGGCACAAGATGTTCAAAGGACTTATTTTTTATGTGGTGCCAACAGTCTTGTGAATGGGAAAGTGGTGAATGTAAGCAATTTGAAGCATTCATAA
The DNA here is from genome assembly GCF_031143425.1 of Pleurodeles waltl. Taxonomy (NCBI): domain Eukaryota; kingdom Metazoa; phylum Chordata; class Amphibia; order Caudata; family Salamandridae; genus Pleurodeles; species Pleurodeles waltl. The sequence goes on along the minus strand of NC_090443.1, from coordinate 783,759,869 downwards.
GAGGAAGCAAAAACAGTGATTCTGAGTGAGGAGGGTGCTGTGACCATTGCTAGCACAGGTGTTTTAAAAAAATATATATTAAGAGTGTTCATGTATTCTGAATAAGTTTATGTAGAAAATGTAATAACGTAGAAAAATAATGCACACATTTGAAAATGTGATTACGATGAGTGGCTGTCAATGTTCACAAAGTGTACTTACTAGAGAATTAATATTGTGACATGTTGAATATATGTTTGACTAATGTAGTCATATTTCGTATTAAGGGTTATGCATTAAGCTTTAGCTCTATTAATTGTAGGCCTTAACATAGCGAATGTCTTGGCCTACTTGCCAGGTCTCGTGTCATAGCTGTATTTCTTAACATTTAATGAAATAGCTATCCTAGAGAGTTAAACTGTGATTTCTATCGTATTGTTTAAATGTGTTCATAACGGAAGCTTTCTCATGAGAACCGACTGCTAGAAGATGCTGTTCCTACTAATGTAACATTTTATGTGTAGTGCGTGTGAGACTGACTTTATCAGGAGGAGAACAATGGAAATACTGACTGGAGTGGAAGCTGCAACAATATTGTTACCTGACAAGCCGGATGATGAGGACATTGCAGGACAAACCAATCAACGACATGTGAATGGAGTAATAGGAGAATTCATAGGTTTGGAGTTTTAGTTTTATTGGACAGTGTGTACATGCAATTAACTGACCAATAGGGATTTGGAGAGTTGTTTTAGTAGTTTTAATTTATCGACCCTGCACTTGGGGAAGACGCACCTTTTTCTCTATTCTTCCGGAGGGTTTACCTCTATTCTTTCGAGTTGCCTAAAGACTTTGGCCCTCATTACAACATTGGCTGTAAAAGCCGCTTACCGCCGTGCAGAAGACCGCCAACACACCTCGGCCGCAGAATTCCGCCACAGCTATTATGACCCACATTTTGGAATCCGCCAAAATTCAGACACCCACATAAGTCCGCCACACCAAAGGTCAGTGATAACTGGCGAAAGCAAATCCTCCACTGTCACGGCAACAGAAATACGCCCACACTATCACGATACACGAATCCACGCGGCGGTCTTTCAACCGCGGTATTCCATTGGTGGTACACTCCACCGCGCTCAAAATACACACACTTTTACAAAACACAGCCACATTGGACAATTCAAAATACACACACCTGATACACATACACACACCACTCCTACACACCCAATACAATATAAAACGCACACCCACATCACGCACAAACCCCTATGACAAAAAATTCCGAAAGAAGGCCAGAGAGAGACAGCACCAGCAAGAACAACAGCATCCACAGGCACACAACACCATCGCCCACAGAACTTCCACGCACCTCACACAACACACCACCATAGCTAGGAAGATGGAGCTATGGGCAGAATCGTGGACAGGGTTAACGCAGTGGAACAGCATCCAAGAGCACGGATGACATCAGGAAGAGGTGGAACAACCTACGGGGAAGGTGCGTTCCGTGGTCTCAAGACACCACCTGGCGGTTCAGCGGACTGGCGGCGGACCCCCACCTCCTCACCCACAACTAACAACATGGGATGAGCAGGTCTTGGCGATTCTGCATCCTGAGGGACTCGCAGGAGTAGGTGGAGGAATGGACTCTGGTAAGACAAATCTTAACTATTACATCCCCCACCCTACCTGCATGCCATCACATACCCCCACCCTCACCCTCACCCCCAGCACTCCAACTCCTCACATATGTCCCAACATCACAAACCACCCATCCCAACACCAAGCCCTGCATGCAACAACAAAGCATGGACACCCATCACTAAAGCATGTCCACTGCACATACCCATACACCCCCCTAAACCATCATCACACAAGGTCCCACACAGGAATGCAAGCACTGGGGTACACGGTCACCCACCCATTGCACACCATGCCACACACAGATGTAATAACCATCCTTTTATACCCCTGCAGGACCCCTACCCAACGTCTGCGGACAGGAGGGTGCACATATGTCCACACCACCAACAGAAGAGGCCCACAGTGATGACAGCAGCTCTGTCCAACTGGATCTAGTTGACCAGCCCGGCCCATCGGGGACATCGGGACAGTCACAGGCCACCACAGACTTTCCCCACTCTGGAAGCACCAGCACAGCACCCACCCAGCAGGCCCATACCTCCGTCCACAGGACACGTCAATCAGCTGTGTGTTCACCACTACAGGGAACCCAGGCTAACCCACCACCCCAACAACAACAGGGACCTGGGGGCAGTGGCAGTGGGCACACGGTCCAGGGGACGGAGGCCCAGTAACACAGGGGAACTGGGAGGGCTGCTGTGTGACAGGGGGCGGACAGGCCAAGGGAACCCACTCTCCACGAGGCCCTCTCCTCCATCATGGGAGCCTACCACCACTCCCAGGAGACGATGGCAACGGAACTGGCCAAGTTTCAGGAGACCCAGCGCCTGTAGGAGGAACAGTATTTGGGCTTCAGGGAGGAACTCAGAACCATCAGCTCCACCCTTGGCACCATCGTAGGGGTGCTGAAGGAACTTGTGAACACCAGAAGGGACACTGTGGCACAACAAGGGGCCCCTGACACTAGCCTGGACGATGAACTGCCCACCACCTCCGCCGGCGCTAGTGGACAGGACGCCCCGCCACAGGACCACCACACCAGCACCCCAAAGTGCTCTTTCAATTGTAATGTCAACATACCTATGTCACACAGCTCTAGTCCATGAGGAATCTAAGAAGATGTCACACAGTGGGACCCACATCTGTGAAATCGTAAGGGAAAGTGACAACTCAGTGACCATACACTGGGTGAAAACGACAGACTGAAGAGAGGTAGTAGTGTTAAAGTACATGTAGTAGGCAGGTCTGTACTCTTACCTGTGTCTCACTGGAAATATTGCTGGATCACTGAGTCCCTGTTGTTCATGCCTTCTTCCTCTGCTTCCTCGTCTTCACTGTCCACAGGCTCCACAGCTGCCACAACACCGCCATCTGGACCATCCATGCAGAAAAGGCACCTGTCGTCGCAAAGCCAAGTTGTGAAGCATACAGCAGGCCACGATGATCTGGCACATCTTCTTTGGTGAGTAGAATAGGGATCCACCTGTCACATGGAGGCACTGGAACCTGGCCTTCAGGAGGCCGTAGGTCCGCTCGATCACCCTCCTAGTTCACCCATGGGCCTCATTGTAGCGTTCCTCTGCCCTTGTCCTGGGATTCCTCACTGGGGTCAGTAGCCATGACAGGTTGGGGTAACCAGAGTCACCTGCAAATAGCGAGGGACAACTGTTAGAAACGCACAAACCTGGAGGGATATTCCCAGACCCAGACAACCATTCCCACTGTCCTGCTCCCAGGTGCTCACCTAATAGCCACACACAGTGCCTCTGGAGTTGACCCATCACATAAGGGATGCTGATATTCCACAGGATGTAGGCGTCATGCACTGAGCCAGGGAACATGACATTCACATGTACTGGTCTGCCACACATACCATCTGTACATTCATCGAATGATAACTTTTCTTGTTTCTGTACACCTGTTCACTCCTGTGGGGGAGGACCAAAGCCACATGTGTCCCATCAATGGCACCTATGATGTTAGGGATGTGTCCCAGGGCATACAAATCACCTTTCACTGTAGGCAAATCCTCCACCTGAGGAAAAACGATGTAGCTCCGCATGTGTTTCAGAAGGGCAGACAACACTCTGGACAATACGTTGGAAAACATAGGCTGGGACATCCCAGATGCAATGGCCACTGTTGTTTGAAAAGACCCACTTGCAAGGAAATGGAGCACTGATAGCACCTGCACTTGAGGGGGGATTCCTGAGGGATGGTGGATAGCTGACATCAGGTCTGGCTCCAACTGGGTACACAGTTCCTGGATTGTGGCACTGTCAAGCCTGTATGTGATAATCACATGTCGCTCCTCCATTGTTGACAGGTCCACCAACGTTTGGTACACCGGAGGATGCCGCCATCTCCTCACATGTCCCAGCGGACGGTGCCTATGAAGTACAACAGCGAGCACAGAGTTAAACAACTCAGAGGTACGTACCCACAGTTTACACAGAACACCATGCATACACAAAAGGTGGCCTGTATGTGTGTTGAGTCTAGGCCTAGGTATGTGTGACGCAGTTGAAAATGAAGCCATGTGGGCCCCTGAAATGGCGGCTGCCTGGCCTCTAAAGTGGGACATTGAGATGTGAGGTAACTGCAATGGCATTGTACACCGTCGCAGTAGGCGGTCGAAGACCGCGGCTCAATGCTGCATTGGTTAACATTGGACCCTATGGGTCCCAGGAGCCAATGACGATGTACGCCGGTGGTAACGGTATGCACCGCCGCGGACGTGACCGCCATTTTCTATCTATTCAATCACTCGATACCTGATCTTCGACAGGAGAGGACCTACACTGCAAGTGCTGCTGTGATTTCGGACTGTAAGAGACAAGGGCTCGAGTGTCTGGGTAAAGGGGCCCTGCCTTCACATCGGAGGAGTTGGAGAAACTCGTGGATGGGGTCCTCCCCCAGTACACGCTACTCTACGGTCCTCCAGACAAACAGGTAAGTACACAGGGAGCATGTTGCATGGGCTATGCCTGTGTGGAGAGGGCTGGATGCAAGAAGGAAGGGGGGAGAGTGCTGCGTGCATGAAAGACGGTGAATGCATGTGCCACATGGCAAGGGTAGTGATGGGGGCCAATCAGTTTGACGGTGCAGTTGGAAATTACTTACTCTTCCCCCTGTACATTTCATGTAGGTCAGCGCCCACCAGAAAAAACATATTTGGCGTGCCATCGCCAAGGACGTCCGGACCATGGGGGTCTACCACAGACGGAGCACCTAATCCGGAATCCCAAACACCAACCGTACCTGCGCCGGTGAAGCCAGGTGTGGAACATGAAAAACTCTTTTAGATATTTTATTAACCAACCTATTTGATAGGCAGGAGCCTTTGCCCAACAGAATTTCTTAACCATAGACCAACGGAGGGGCGATCTTTACTTTCATGATTTTCATTAAGGGAATCAGGGTCGGCTCCTTTAACACTTCAGCTAATTTGGAAAAGGCCACCTGTAAAGCCACAGCTTTAAGTTCAATTGCCTTCTGATGATTAACAAAGCTGCCCCTTGAATCAAAATGTACCCCTTAATATTTGTAAAACTGGTCGGAAACAAGTTTGCGGTTCTTATAGTACCAGCTAAAGCCCAAATGTTTTTTTCCTCCCAAAGGGAACCACTTTTGTTTTACACAAGTTAACTTCTAATTGATTAGCGGAAGTGTACATTGCAAGTTGGGTAAGCAACAGTTGAAGGCCGATCTTAGTACAACTAAACAAAGCAAGATCGTTGGCGTAAAGAAGGTGACTGAGCCTAAGGCCACTGATCTTAGCGGGATGAGAATTGACGGCATCAAGAGATGTTGACATATCAGCAATAAACAAATTGAAAAGAAGAGGAGCGAGTACACAACCCTGTTTCACACCACGAGTGATCGGAATTTTCCTAGAAACGGAGCACCCATCACCAAGCTTAATACGGACCCAGGTGTTAGTGTGGAGTTCTATAATAGCACCCAAAAGTACTGGAGGGATGCCCCAGCTTTGTAATTTGGCCCATAGAGCACTCTGGGGGATCTGATCGAATGCTGCTTTGAAGTCCACAAAACAGCAATTCAACGTCAAGCCTGACGAAACCGCCCTATCAATCAAAATAGAAAGGGCTAATAAATTGGTTGAGGTACCTGAGCCAGCTGAGAACCCCGTTTGGATTATGGGGATTAAGGCCTTCGATTCAGCCCAAGCTCGAAGATCCTGCAACAAAATGCTGGAATAAAACTTAGCCTCATTGTCCAGCAGGGCTATCATCCTAAAATTGGCAGGATCTGACCTTGAACCATTTTTATATAAAGGATGGAGAATGGCACTGCGCCAGGACTCAGGTATTTTTGAGGTTAGGAAGCAGTGTTTGAACAAATGTGCGAGATGATTAGCCCAAAAGAGAGCATCCTGTTTAAATAATGCCTGTGGAAGACCACTGGGACCGGGGGCTCCAAATTGCTTAGCCCTTGAGATGATGTGGGGAAGGCCTGATTGGAAGGACTTCCTTACTCCCTGTGTGGGGGTTAGAGACCCTATAGATGAACGACATGTTTTAAACAAAGCAGGAGTAGATCTGTGGGCCCCTTCATCCAATGGTTCTCCATCCTGCTCACTATCAGAAAAATGGTTGGTCAAATAAGACGTCCATGCTCCTTCTGAAATGTCAACAACGCCTGTGCCCCTTTGATTACTAGTTAGGTTATTAATAAGGGACCGGATTTCGTGGAGTTCGGATCTCTACTTGCGCTTAAAAGTTTAACCCAAAACTGACTAAGATAGGTCTGATGGTCATCATAAACAGCCTTCCTGTAATCTTTCCTTAATTGTTTATATTCAATGAATAAACGCTCACAATCAGGACTTTTCCCGATTGCCCTTGCTAGCCTATTCTGAGCTTTCTTTAAATTCTTTGTTTCCCTGCAGACAACAAAAGACCGGGGTGGAGCACAATTGCGCACAGGTTGGGGAAACTTTAACCATAGGAGTCAAGAAAGTTTAACCCATGAATCAATAGGGAAAACACAACCCCAACTCTCAGAGTTAAAACAATTGATACATTCAATCAATATTGTGCCACCAAGAGAAGCATTCCATTTTATGCGCTTTAGTGATCCGAAACAAATGCCACCACCCACAGCCAGCATGACATCATGAAGAGGAAATCTTGATTTAATAAATACAATTTGCGGACAATGGTCGCTCTCACTCCGAGGGGAAATCTGAAACCTTTCAATGAGAGGAAACAGTTCAATATTACAGATGGTATGATTTAAATAGGAGCGAGTTCGACCATCGGACCTTGTCCACCATGGGGGAGCATCGTCACATAAGTGACCATTCAAAACTTTAAAGCCCATACTATTAAGATGCAGGACTAAGTACTCTCCCAGAAGGCAGTGCATACAACCCTGGGGCCTTAATTGTTCAGGAATTAACTGGTGGTTAACACAGTCTGGACCCTCAAGAGCCTCCATTGTATCCTGAAACGGGTTTGTGTTAAAATCACCAGTTATAAGATAACTAGCCCATAGGTAAACCCCAACTAGATTGGCTACAATCTGCACCAATCGCAACAACCTACCCCTTTTTTCCTCGCAACAACCTTCCCCTTTTTTCCTTGGTTTCAGGGGCAATGTAAACATTAATTATTGTAAGGGACTGCTGCACAATCCCATTCCTTATGACAATCCCCTGGATCCAATTATCCTCCCAAGCCAGAGGTAATAAATTCCCATCTAATTTAACAGTCACATAAATGGCCAGGCCACCTTTGGCATGGCCATTCTTGCTCGTTCTGTGAGCAGATTTCCATATTTCTAAGTACCCTGGCAGTGGACAGCTATGCTCAGCCCAGGTTTCCTGAAGGGCAATTACATCATGACTGTTAAAAAATGTAAAAAGGTCGGCGAGGCAAACTTATGGGCAACCCTATTAATGTTCCATGAACATAGGGACAGATGTCCAGAAGTTGGAACAGAACCGCCCACCCGTAGGGGTCAATGGGGGTGACCATGCAAAAGAGTGGATTGCAGCCAGTCCCAGTTAGAAGACCCCTTAAAACCAGAGCCAATAGGGAGAATGCCATTAAATGTAGAGGAGCCACCTAGGGCACTTTTCAAGATTGAAAATGGTTTCAAAACTGTATGAGCCATCAAACATTGATATTCTGATAATAACACCGGGTATCCACGTTCCTTGAAGGGAGTTCTTATAATACCCCATGAACAAAATAAATCTCTCCTAAGGAGAATAGACTGAGCTATTGTAGCAGAAATTAGTGTAACCAAAGTAGAGTCACTTGAGTAAGGCCCCCTAGAGTCTAAAATTTCAATGGACACAATGTCCTTAGAACCAATGTTGTTAAGATCCGAAATGGCATTAAGAAGTCTTAAAATATTCCCCCTATTCAATATGTCATGGGGACCCCTGGAGCCACATTCTGGAGTAAATACAAGTTTTAGAGTTAAGCGTTCCACTGGGATCATGGAGGGGTACAAATTATTCATCTGTAAATATTATCTAATTTTCCAAGCAGCTGTGGAATCCCTGAGTAGGCTACATGGACCCAAGGGGGTCCCCGGACCACAGGTTAAAAATCACTGATGTACATGGCATCAGTGGAGGTATATATCAGCCTATGGGTGACATAGTGTTAAAGGATAATGTTTTATGAATGTGGTTGATAATTGGTTTGGCAGAACAAGGAATAAATGTTACATATAGTTATTTATATATTAATAACCGCTCAGATGGTTGATGTCAATATCAAGGCATAGGGCCCAGTATTTATGGGGTTGTCAATGGGTTTATAGATTAAAGAGGAAAGCAGATTCATTTGCAATCAGAAAGCAAAGATTGCCTTTGAAATCTATACTGAGGACATTCCAATGGAGAGGCACAAGATGTTCAAAGGACTTATTTTTTATGTGGTGCCAAGAGTCTTGTGAATGGGAAAGTGGTGAATGTAAGCAATTTGAAGCATTCATAAGAGGAAGCAAAGACAGTGATTCTGAGTAAGGAGGGTGCTGTGACCATTGCTAGCACAGGTGTTTTAAAAAAAAATATATTAATGAGTGTTCATGTATTCTGAATAAGTTTATGTAGAAAATGTAATAACGTAGAAAAATAATGCACACATTTGAAAATGTGATTACGATGAGTGGCTGTCAATGTTCACAAAGTGTACTTACTAGAGAATTAATATTGTGACATGTTGAATATATGTTTGACTAATGTAGTCATATATCGTATTAAGGGTTATGCATTAAGCTTTAGCTCTATTAATTGTAGGCCTTAACATAGCGAATGTCTTGGCCTACTTGCCAGGTCTCGTGTCATAGCTGTATTTCTTAACATTTAATGAAATAGCTATCCTAGAGAGTTAAACTGTGATTTCTATCGTATTGTTTAAATGTGTTTATAACGGAAGCTTTCTCATGAGAACCCACTGCTAGAAGATGCTGTTCCTACTAATGTAAAATTTTATGTGTAATGCGTGTGAGACTGACTTTATCAGGAGAAGAACAATGGAAATACTGACTGGAGTGGAAGCTGCAACAATATTGTTACCTGACAAGCCGGCTGATGAGGACATTGCAGGACAAACCAATCAACGACATGTGAATGGAGTAATAGGAGAATTCATAGGTTTGGAGTTTTAGTTCTATTGGACAAAGTGTGAACATGCAATTAACTGACCAATAGGGATTTGGAGAGTTGTTTTAGAAGTTTTAATTTATCGACCCTGCACTTGGGGAAGACGCACCATTTTCTCTATTCTTCTGGAGGGTTTACCTCTATTCTTTCGAGTTGCCTAAAGACTTTGGCCCTCATTACAACATTGGCTGTAAAAGCCGCTTACCGCCGTGCAGAAGACCGCCAACACACCACCTCGGCCGCAGAATTCCGCCACAGCTATTATGACCCACATTTTGGAATCCGCCAAAATTCAGACACCCACACAAGTCCGCCACACCAAAGGTCAGTGATAACTGGCGAAAGCAAATCCTCCACCGTCACGGCAACAGAAATATGCCCACACTATCACGACACACGAATCCACGCGGCGGTCTTTCAACCGCGGTATTCCATTGGCGGAACACTCCACCGCGCTCAAAATACACACACTTTTACAAAACACAGCCACATTGGACAATTCAAAATACACACACCTGATACACATACACACACCACTCCTACACACCCAATACAATATAAAACGCACACCCACATCACCCACAAACCCCTATGACAAAAAATTCCGAAAGAAGGCCAGAGAGAGACAGCACCAGCAAGAACAACAGCATCCACAGGCACACAACACCATCACCCACAGAACTTCCACGCACCTCACACAACACACCACCATAGCTAGGAAGATGGAGCTATGGGCAGAATCGTGGACGGGGTTAACGCAGTGGAACAGCATCCAAGAACACGGGATGACATCAGGAAGAGGTGGAACAACCTACGGGGAAGGTGCGTTCCGTGGTCTCAAGACACCACCTGGCGGTTCAGCGGACTGGCGGCGGACCCCCACCTCCTCACCCACAACTAACAACATGGGATGAGCGGGTCTTGGCGATTCTGCATCCTGAGGGCCTCGCAGGAGTAGGTGGAGGAATGGACTCTGGTAAGACAAATCTTAACTATTACATCCCCCACCCTACCTGCATGCCATCACATACCTCCACCCTCACCCTCACCCCCAGCACTCCAACTCCTCACATATGTCCCAACATCACAAACCACCCATCCCAACACCAAGCCCTGCATGCAACAACAAAGCATGGACACCCATCACTAAAGCATGTCCATTGCACATACCCATACACCCCCCTAAACCATCATCACACAAGGTCCCACACAGGAATGCAAGCACTGGGGTACACAGTCACCCACCCATTGCACACCATGCTACACACAGATGTAATAACCATCCTTTTATACCCCTGCAGGACCCCTACCCAACGTCCGCGGACAGGAGTGTGCACACATGTCCACACCACCAACAGAAGAGGCCCACAGTGATGACAGCAGCTCTGTCCAACTGGATCTAGTTGACCAGCCCGGCCCATCGGGGACATCGGGACAGTCACAGGCCACCACAGACTTTCCCCACTCTGGAAGCACCAGCACAGCACCCACCCAGCAGGCCCATACCTCCGTCCACAGGACACGTCAATCAGCTGTGTGTTCATCACTACAGGGAACCCAGGCTAACCCACCACCCCAACAACAACAGGGACCTGGGGGCAGTGGCAGTGGGCACACGGTCCAGGGGACGGAGGCCCAGTAACACAGGGGAACTGGGAGGGCTGCTGTGTGACAGGGGGCGGACAGGCCAAGGGAACCCACTCTCCACGAGGCCCTCTCCTCCATCATGGGAGCCTACCACCACTCCCAGGAGACGATGGCAACGGAACTGGCCAAGTTTCAGGAGACCCAGCGCCTGCAGGAGGAACAGTATTTGGGCTTCAGGGAGGAACTCAGAACCATCAGCTCCACCCTTGGCACCATCGTAGGGGTGCTGAAGGAACTTGTGAACACCAGGAGGGACACTGTGGCACAACAAGTGGCCCCTGACACTAGCCTGGACGATGAACTGCCGACCACCTCCGCCGGCGCTAGTGGACAGGACGCCCCGCCACAGGACCACCACACCAGCACCCCAAAGTGCTCTTTCAATTGTAATGTCAACATACCTATGTCACACAGCTCTAGTCCATGAGGAATCTAAGCAGATGTCACACAGTGGGACCCACATCTGTGAAATCGTAAGGGAAAGTGACAACTCAGTGACCATACACTGGGTGAAAACGACAGACTGAAGAGAGGTAGTAGTGGTAAAGTACATGTAGTAGGCAGGTCTGTACTCTTACCTGTGTCTCACTGGAAATATTGCTGGATCACTGAGTCCCTGTTGTTCATGCCTTCTTCCTCTGCTTCCTCGTCTTCACTGTCCACAGGCTCCACAGCTGCCACAACACCGCCATCTGGACCATCCATGCAGAAAAGGCACCTGTCGTCGCAAAGCCAAGTTGTGAAGCATACAGCAGCCCACGATGATCTGGCACACCTTCTTTGGTGAGTAGAATAGGGATCCACCTGTCACATGAGGCACCGGAACCTGGCCTTCAGGAGGCCGTAGGTCCGCTCGATCACCCTCCTAGTTCGCCCATGGGCCTCATTGTAGCGTTCCTCTGCCCTTGTCCTGGGATTCCTCACTGGGGTCAGTAGCCATGACAGGTTGGGGTAACCAGAGTCACCTGCAAATAGCGAGGGACAACTGTTAGACACGCACAAACCTGGAGGGATATTCCCAGACAACCATTCCCACTGTCCTGCTCCCAGGTGCTCACCTAATAGCCACACACAGTGCCTCTGGAGTTGACCCATCACATAAGGGATGCTGCTATTCCGCAGGATGTAGGCGTCATGCACTGAGCCAGGGAACATGACATTCACATGTACTGGTCTGCCACACATACCATCTGTACATTCATCGAATGATAACTCTTCTTGTTTCTGTACACCTGTTCACTCCTGTGGGGGAGGACCAAAGCCACATGTGTCCCATCAATGGCACCTATGATGTTAGGGATGTGTCCCAGGGCATACAAATCACCTTTCACTGTAGGCAAATCCTCCACCTGAGGAAAAACGATGTAGCTCCGCATGTGTTTCAGAAGGGCAGACAACACTCTGGACAATACGTTGGAAAACATAGGCTGGGACATCCCAGATGCAATGGCCACTGTTGTTTGAAAAGACCCACTTGCAAGGAAATGGAGCACTGACAGCACCTGCACTTGAGGGGGGATTCCTGAGGGATGGTGGATAGCTGACATCAGGTCTGGCTCCAACTGGGTACACAGTTCCTGGATTGTGGCACTGTCAAGCCTGTATGTGATAATCACATGTCGCTCCTCCATTGTTGACAGGTCCACCAACGTTTGGTACACCGGAGGATGCCGCCATCTCCTCACATGTCCCAGCGGACGGTGCCTATGAAGTACAACAGCGAGCACAGAGTTAAACAACTCAGAGGTACGTACCCACAGTTTACACAGAACACCATTCATACACAAAAGGTGTCCTGTATGTGTGTTGAGTCTAGGCCTAGGTATGTGTGACGCAGTTGAAAATGAAGCCATGTGGGCCCCTGAAATGGCGGCTGCCTGACCTCTAAAGTGGGACATTGAGATGTGAGGTAACTGCACTGGCATTGTACACCGTCGCAGTAGGCGGTCGAAGACCGCAGCTCAATGCTGCATTGGTTAACATTGGACCCTATGGGTCCCAGGAGCCAATGACGATGTATGCCGGTGGTGACGGTATGCACCGCCGCGGACGTGACCGCCATTTTCTATCTATTCAATCACTCGATACCTGATCTTCGACAGGAGAGGACCTACACTGCAAGTGCTGCTGTGATTTCGGACTGTAAGAGACAAGGGCTCGAGTGTCTGGGGAAAGGGGCCCTGCCTTCACATCGGAGGAGTTGGAGAAACTCGTGGATGGGGTCCTCCCCCAGTACACGCTACTCTACGGTCCTCCAGACAAACAGGTAAGTACACAGGGAGCATGTTGCATGGGCTATGCCTGTGTGGAGAGGGCTGGATGCAAGAAGGAAGGGGGGAGAGTGCTGCGTGCATGAAAGACGGTGAATGCATGTGCCACATGGCAAGGGTAGTGATGGGGGCCAATCAGTTTGACGGTGCAGTTGGAAATTACTTACTCTTCCCCCTGTACATTTCATGTAGGTCAGCGCCCACCAGAAAAAACATATTTGGCGTGCCATCGCCAAGGACGTCCGGACCATGGGGGTCTACCACAGACGGAGCACCCACTGCCGGAAAAGATGGGAATACATTCGCCGCTGGATCAAGAAGATGGCGGAGGCTCAGCTGGGGATGGCCTCCCAACGTGGGAGGGGTGCCCGTCGCCCCATGACCCCCCTGATGTTCAGGATCCTGGCGGTGGCCTACCCGGAGTTGGATGGACGCTTGAGGGCATCACAGCAACCACAAGGGGGTGAGTACACTCTCATTCTGCTGACTTTGCGCGCAGTGGAGGTGTCTGGGTGGGGGAGGTGGGCTGTGGGTTTCCCTAGGCCAGGGCGAGTTCCGTAGGCAAGGCCCCTCCGTAAGTCAGGCCATGTGGCACCCCACCCCACCTCTGTAGAGTGCCAAGTACACCTAGTCAGGCTCCTGTGTCATCTATGTGTGCAGATGTCGTCCATAGCCTTGTAGGCCATTTCCCAGGAATTGAACAGTGGAGCCCAAGAGCGCGGCGTAGTGCAGGGGGCTTCTGTGTCTGTAGTGTCCGCCAATGGTAGCGGTAATGCATGCACTCAACATGTCTTTCTTCTGTCCCCCCCTATTTTTGTGGTCTCCCTGTTCTTGTGTGCATTAGCATCATCAGGCGGAGGAGCAGTGGCACCGGAGCACCAGGGGGCTGCATCCCACATGGCCATGGAGGGCCACACTACGGACTCGGACTTCACCAATGGGACGGAGGGCGAGGGGAGCTCCACGGCAGGGACAGGAGCTGGGACCAGTGACACTGACTCGTCCTCTGATGGGAGCTCCCTTGTGGTGGCGGCAACATGTGTGCCACCCCCATCCACAGGTACAGCCGCCACCCCCCCTTCCAGCACCGCCCTCCCAGCAGCCCCTCAGCGTTAGCCCCGTGCCCGCTAACCCAGGAGGGTGGGCATCACCTACGCCCAAGACACCTCAGGCCCTGCCCCAGTCACCCCTGCTGCCCTCAGTGTGGCATGGAGCCACAGCACAGACATTCCCCCTCCTGTGAAGCATCAGAAGTTGGCCAGTGCCTGACGGGAGAGGGGGAAGACTCCAGCCACCAAAGCCGCTCCCAGGGGTCTCGGTGGGAGTGTGGAGTCAGCTGTGACACCTTCCAAGGTGGGGAAGGGCCACAAGAAACCCGGCAAGTCTGGGAAGAGCAGCACGGCGGAGAAGACAGCCATCATCCCCGCTGCCCAGGAGGCCACCTCCAGCACAAGCCCAGCTGCCCAGGACACGCCTGCCAGCACAAGCCCAGCTGCCCAGGACAGGACCGCCAGCACAAGCTCAGCTGCCCAGGACAGGCCCGCCAGCACAAGCCCTGCTGCCCCGGACAGGCCCGCCAGCACAAGCCCAGCTGCCCAGGACAGGACCGCCAGCACAAGCCCAGCTGCCCAGGACAGGACTGCCAGCACAAACCCAGCTGTCCAGGACAGGCCCGCCAGCACAAGCCCAGCTGCCCAGGACAGGACTGCCAGCACAAGCCCACCTGCGCAGGAGGGGCCCGCCAGCCCAGCCCACCTGCCCAGGAGGCCACCGCCAGCACAAGCCCTGCTGGGCAATGAAGGACCGCCAGCACAAGCCCCGCTGGGCCATGAAGGACCGCCAGCAAAAACCCCGCTGGACCATGAAGGACCTCCAGCAGCTGAGTCCCTGCAATGGAGACCGCCGTCCCAAGCACCGCTGAACAGGGCACCGCCATCTCAAGCACCGCTGAACAGGGCACCGCCATCTCACTCAAGCACCGCTGAACAGGGCACCACTGTCTCAAGCACCGCTGGCCTTATGAGTGGCAAGAGCACTGACGCAACTGATTCCGTCACGGGGTGAATGATGTACTCTTTGCACCATGTCCCCTCCAGAACCAGTGGAGACTGTCACCCACTACTTCTGTCCTTAGCAGGATGAAGCACTCTGGGCACAAAGCCCCCTCCAGAACCAGTGGAGACTGTCATCCACTTGAGAGACTGTGGCTTTGCACTCCCCAGGATATGGCAGTGGGCAAATCACCCACTGTAGAGACTTGAGAGACTGTGGCTTTGCACTCCCCAGGATTGAACAGTGGGCAACCCACCCACTGTAGAGACTTGTGAGACTGTGGCTTTGCACTCCCCAGGATATGGCAGTGGGCAAACCACCCACTGTAGAGACTTGAGAGACTGTGGCTTTGCACTCCCCAGGCTTGAACAGTGGGCAACCCACCCACTGTAGAGACTTGTGAGACTGTGGCTTTGCACTCCCCAGGCTATGGCAGTGGGCAAACCACCCACTGTAGAGACTTGAGAGACTGTGGCTTTGCACTCCCCAGGATTGAACAGTGGGCAACCCACCCACTGTAGAGACTTGTGAGACTGTGGCTTTGCACTCCCCAGGATATGGCAGTGGGCAAACCACCCACTGTAGAGACTTGAGAGGCTGTGGCTTAGCACTCCCCAGGATTGAACAGTGGGCATCCCACCCACTGTAGAGACTTGTGAGACTGGGGCTTTGCACTCCCCAGGACTGAACAGTGGGCATCCCACCCACTGTAGAGACGTGTGAGACTGGCTTTGCACTCCCCAGGATTGAACAGTGGGCAACCCACCCACTGTAGAGACTTGAGAGACTGTGGCTTTGCACTCCCCAGGATGGAACAGTGGGCATGTGACCCCCTCGTGGATTTGGCGTCGTGCACTCAAGCGGCTGAGGTGCCCCCCTTCCCCTCCCCCAGAAGTGCCTGTTTAGTTGCTCTCTGATGCCCCTGCAGTGTTCTCTCCATCATGGTCGGGGATCTTGTGTGGGCCTCGCCCATACCGTGTGGTCCCAGTGTTCCACTGACTTTCTTAGAGTACTACCTGGACTACTATGCTTGGTATATATTTTGTACATGCTGTATAGATATATAGTTCTGCCTACTTGCTTTTAATATATTATAATGGTTACACACATTTTCTATTGTCTCTGCATTCTTCCAGGGGTTTTGGGGGGTGTAACGGTGATGTATTGATATGCATTAGTGTGTGTGTTGTAGTGGGTGAGGGTGGGGGTGTTGCGTGTGTATGTCCCTGTTTTTTCCCTCCCTCCTCCCCTGTGTCGTAGGTGCAGTACTCACCATAGTCTTCGCCGCCGGCGTTCGTGCTCCTGGTAGAGGAGCAGGAAGACTATTGCAGGTAAAATTTGGAGTTCCGGATCCATGGCGTCCTCGTTCCTCGTGGGTTGTGTAGAGGTGAGCATTTTCCCTTCAGGATTCCTGTTTCCGCCGTGTTTTTATCCGCGGTGAATCCGGAAAAGGTGGCGGATTGGCCTGTCATAATAGTGTGGGCGGTACATTGTCTCCCGCCTGTCTGTTGGCGGTAACCGCTGCGCTGTTTGTTAAAGTGGCTGTCTTTGTTAGCGGTTTCTGCCACGGTCGTAATTGCAATTTTTTTACCGCCGACCTGTTGGCGGTCTTACCGCCGCTTTAACACCGACTGCCAGGGTTGTAATGACCACCTTTGTTTTCTGAACTTTGATTCTGAATTCTGACGCTTGGCTGATCAACTGATGTCCTGAGGATGAAGACTGACTCTACTTGCTGATCCACACTGAGGAAATACAATGAGAAATCATATGTATTTGGCAATCATTGATTTTCTCTCCAGGGACTTTATGATTCTAGTTTAACCATTTGGAATGTCTTTTCAAACAAAGAGTCAATAGTTTGAATTTCCCCTTTCTCCCACCTCCATTTTAGACCTTATTTGAAGTGGTGGTCTTTTCCGTGTGTTCTATGCTGTTAAATCACATTTGTACCCAATTTCCCGAAAACTTTGTAGCAGCATCAGCTAAGGGCTTGAGAAAGCCTCGCAGCCGACCGTAGTTATCACAGATCAGCCGGTGCGGTGGCACCAGACACTGGGAATGTGATGGGCCCCCTTAACCCCGATTAGTGGGCTTGTTTTCTGCCAAACCATAGGGTAGAGGCACATTTCATTGTTTTCATCAAGCCATTCATTACGGTGCACAAACTATTTATAATTAAGACTGTAACATTTACAGTATTAAAACTTCAGTTTTGGAAGAGCATTAATGGATTAATTATTTTAGAACGCTTCATTATTCTGAACATACACTAACTTTGCAGCTCCAATAAATATCACTAATTATTTTCAGGCACAACAGGACATTCTTAAAAATAAAATATACTTCTTGAGTTGGTCACGTTTATTTGTCTTTTTGGGAGAAATTTCACAAAGGTAGAAGGTCTTTTGACGCGTAATGATTTTCTCCCCGATTATACGCTTTTAAAAAGAACCTGTGAGAGTTGGTGAGAAAGAGCAGTCACCATGTAAAAGAACAGCCAATCAGAAATCAATATTTTCAAAAGTCTCCCCAAGTCCCAAACTCATTAAACTCCCAGCACAAAAGATTCTGAAACACGGTTTCTCCCTGTGTGGAAATTGACCACTAACATATAATTTCATTAATAACATATTCAGCTGGAATGACAATGTTCGGCGATACACCAGCTTCATGCGTTTCATTTTCTTATGTGCAGCGACTGCCGAAAGCTGTGTTTATAAGGTGAAGCCCAGTTGGGTGAAACATTTGGAGTACTCTGCTGTGACCTTTAAATAATTGTGCTCTGCCTTTAGCTGGTCATTTTTCCAGCGTGTTAGCAGTTAGTCTGCCTATTCACAGAAGTAGTTAGAGCTTGACAGACAGCCACAGATACGTTATATTTCAGCAAAAACGAAAGTTGCATTTGTGATTCTGAAAATGTATGTCCAGGTCAGACCTTGTCCAAATGTACTTTATTTTAAGAATAATTTATTTCAAGACAATACATATATCTACATATTACCCATGGAAATTAATCCCACTGAAATGTACTATACTCGATTAGCAGTAAAACACCTTAAAAAAAGGCTGTCGCAAAAACCGCTTCAACTTTCAGTAAATACAAGGATTCAGTAGAGAATGCTTAATTGTCTTTACCAGTGCCATTTGAATCGGCCTGCTCTATATGTCGCAGAACTAGCCCAACATCTATGGTGCTACTTTCCATTTCCAGATCCGCACAGACCCCAGGACCACCCTCAGAGGATCCCTCATCTACCGTCCCCCCGGACCTCGCGCCCTCTTCAGCGACTCCATCACCAACTTCATCTCCCCGCACGCCCTCGCCTCGCCGGACTACATCCTCCTCGGCGACCTCAACTTCCATCTGGAACAGAACAACGACCCCAACACCACCGCCCTGCTGGACAACCTCGCCAACCTCGGCCTCAAGCAACTGGTGAACACCCCCACCCACATCGCCGGACACACGCTCGACCCCATCTTCTCCGCCAGCAAACACGTATCCTTCAGCCACGCCTCCGCTCTACACCGACCACAGATGTGTCCACTTCACCTTCCGACGCGAGACTAGCCACCTCCGCACACAAACCATCCCACGTCGACAGTGGAACAAAATCCCCGAAGAACAGCTTCTCTCCACTCTCATCGACAACCAACCCACCTTCTCCCCCGACCCCAACGACGCAGCCCTCAGCCTCACGAACTGGATCACCAACTGCGCAGACAACCTCGCTCCCCTCAGGCGCCCTCCAAGACAATCCAACACCAATAAACCTCTCTGGTTCTCTGACACCCTTAAGGAATCAAAGAAAACTTGTTGCACCCTCGAGAGAGCCTGGCGTAAGGACCACACCGCAGACAACATGACTGCCCTTAAGAACGCTACCCGCAAACACCATCACCTGATCTGCACAGCCAAAAGGAATTTCTTCACAGACAGACTGGACAAAAACAACCACAACAGCAGAGAACTCTTCAACATCGTAAAAGAGCTCTCCAACCCCAACGCCAACGCCAACGCCATCACGCCCTCACAAGACCTTTGCAACTCCCTCGCCACCTTCTTCCATCGTAAGATTACCGACCTACACAACAGCTTCGGACACCAGACCCAGCCGACCACCACAGAACCCACACCGCCAGCCATCACCCTCGATGCCTGGACCCACATCAACACAGAAGAGACCAAAGCCACCATGAACTCCATCCACTCCGGTGCCCCCTCGGACCCCCGCCCACACTTCATCTTCAATAAAGCCGACAACATCATCGGCCCGCACCCCCAGACCATCATCAACACCTCGTTTTCATCTGCTACCTTCCCCGAGAGCTGGAAACACGCTGAAGTCAACGCCCTACTGAAGAAACCTACGGCTGACCCAAGCGACCTGAAGAACTTCCGCCCCATATCGCTCCTTCCCTTCGCTGCCAAAGTCATAGAGAAGACCGTCAACAAGCAGCTTACCAACTTCCTTGAAGACATCAACCTTCTCGACCCCTCTCAGTCCGGATTCTGAGCCAACCACAGCACAGAAACCGCCCTCATCTCAGTCACAGACGACATCAGAACCCTGATGGACAACGGAGAAACAGTCGCCCTCATCCTCCTCGACCTCTCGGCTGCCTTCGACACCGGCTGTCACGGCACCCTAATAACCCGCCTCCGCTCCACCGGGATCCAAGGCCAGGCCCTGGACTGGATCGCTTCCTTCCTCTCCAACCGCTCCCAAAGAGTCTACCTTCAACCTTTTCGCTCAGACCCCACCAAGATCATTTGCGGCGTCCCACAAGGCTCCTTGCTCAGCCCGACACTCTTCAATGTCTACATGAGCCCCCTCGCCGACATCGTACGCAAACACAGCATCATCATCACCTCCTACACCGACGACACTCAACTGATACTTTCCCTCACCAAGGACCCCACCAGCGCCAAGACCAACCTGCAAGATTGAATGAAGGACGTTGCAGATTGGATGAAACTCAGCCGCCTGAAACTGAACTCAGACAAAAACGGAAGTCCTCATCCTCGGTAACACCCCGACCGCCTGGGGTGACTTCTGGTGGCCCACGGCCCTGGGCTCCGCACCGACCCCCTCAGACCACGCACGCAACCTCAGCTTCATCTTGGACCCTCTTCTCACCATGACCAAACAAGTCAACGCCGTATCATCCTCCTGCTTCCTCACCCTCTGCATGCTCCGAAAGATCTTCCGCTGGATCCCCACCGACACCAGAAAGACCGTGACCCACGCCCTCGTCACGAGCCGCCTGGACTACGGCAACACCCTTTACGCTGGAACCACTGCTAAACTCCAGAAACGTCTGCAACGAATTCAAAATGCCTCTGCCCGCCTCATCCTCAACATACCCCGCAACAACCACATCTCCGCACACCTGAGACACCTGCACTGGCTTCCCGTCAGCAAAAGGATCACCTTCCGTCTCCTCACCCACGCACACAAAGCCCTCCACAACATGGGACCAGAATACCTCAACCGTCGCCTCAGCTTCTACTCTCCCACCCGTCTTCTCCGCTCCACCAGCCTCGCTCTCGCCGCCGTCCCTCGCATCCGCCGCTCCACGGCGGGTGGGAGGTCCTTCTCCTACCTGGCGGCCAAGACTTGGAACACCCTCCCCACCATCCTCAGGACCACCCAGGACCACTCTGCATTCCGGAGACTTCTCAAGACCTGGCTCTTCGAGCAGCAGTAACCCCCTCCCCCTAGCGCCTTGAGACCCGCACGGGTGAGTAGCGCGCTTTATAAATGTTAATGATTTGATTTGATTTGATCAATAATTCTTCAGACCTCGTTCCATGTAGCCCAACACGAGCAATACTGATTTATTATTTACAGGGGCATAACACAACCGCCTGCAGCTCCTGCAGCGCGAGGGGGGGGGGTTGGACGCCACTTGATGGGCCCTATCATCACTTCAGGGGCAACCATATTCGTATTCATGTCAAAGTCAACGATTATCTTTGAGATACGGGAGACCCAGGCCCTAATTTTGCAGGGGGGCCATCATTTTGTGTTACACAACCGGTCGTCAAAGACCATCACGCTGGAGGACCCAAATACATGGGGACCAAATCATGAAGTAAAAAGAAAGTGTGCACGTTTCAGTATGAGTATGACTGCATACGAGTCAAAACACACAGGGGCATATTTATACTCTGTTTGCGCCGAATGTGTGTCAAAAGTTTTGACGCACATTCGGCGCAAACCTTGCCCCATATTTATACTTTGACGCCGTGCCTGCGGACGTAAAAATTCCTCCATGTGAGTAATTTTTTGGATGCGGAAAACTGTCTTGCGTTAATGACATGCAAGGTAGGCGTTCCCGCCCAAAAAATGACTTTAAGGCATGTGCGCCTTATTTATACTCCTGCGTCATTTTGATACACAGGAGAGGGCGCGGCTTAAAAAACAGAACACAACCTGATGTGTGACGGTTTTTAACGCCTGGTCAGGGCTTGCGTTAAGGGACCTGTGGGCTCACTTCCATGGTCTCTAACCATGGAAGGAGTCCAGAGGTGCCCTTCCCTGACCCCAGGACACCCCCTGCCACCCTCACCCACCCCTGGAGGACACCCATGGATGGGGGGCCCATCCCAGGTAAGTACAGGTAATAAGTTGAGGTAAGTATATATTTTGTTAAAGTGGCATAGGGGGGCCTAATTTGGACCTCCTACATGCCACTGTGCCCAATGACCATGCCCAGGGGACAGATGTCCCCTGGGCATGGCCATTGGGCAAGGGGGCATGACTCCTGTCTTTGCTAATTTCAATGGGGGTTGTGCGTCAAAAAATGCTGCAAGTCCGGTTTGAGGCATGATTTTTGGCTCAAACCTGACTTGCACCATTTTTTGATGCACAACCCCCATTTTCCCCTATGCCGGCGCTGCCTGATTTGAGTAATATTTTTTTTTTACTCAGACCAGTCCGCAGCGCCTGCTAACATTATTCCTTAAATAAGGCGCGTAGGAATGGCGTTAGCCAGCACTGGTTTGTGTCAAAAAGTATAAATATGGGCCACAGTGCTCTGAAAGAATATATGTTGATAGACATGTAAGTATGCATGTATGGGATCATCGCCTTGCAACCATAGTGTATAGGAGTACTTTAGACATATATCTGAAACAACAAAGAATGCACCCTGTATGCAAGAATAATCTAAATGATATAAATACACATTAAACAGGGGGCTATGTTCTTTCTTTCTTATGCAATATGTCATTTTGGAGCCAGGATCCTTATCACCACAGAAGATGCGGACCATCCCAATAGAGAGGAGAGGAACGCCATTAAAGAGGTTACAGATATTGCGGACCGCTATGGTGATGACATGGTCTGGTTTCAAACACCCTCATTGGAGCGAGACATTGGGTTAAGTTGCAGAACTTCTCTCGTTAGGTGAATGCATTGCAGGCGGAGTCACTTACGGGGGGAGAGATTAAGTAAAATCTGGAAGATGAGGGTAAGCATGCACAAGTCATATCTTTCAGAACAAAGAGGATAGCTGCACACCGTGCCAAAATGATTCAAAGCCCACCAACTCCAACTGCTCATCCCAATGCAGTAGGACGTCCTTGATACATGCACCCCCCTCCAAGGGCATGAACTGTCAGCTCTGGAGCCCACCAATATCAGAACAACTAAATTGCTTGTAGGGGCGTAGCTACCATTGGTGCAGCAGTTTAAGTGACAAAGGGGACTGGAGCCCTGAGGGGCCCATTGAACGCTGGTAATTGTTTTATTTTGCTTCCCCAACAGCAGTGAAAGAGGCTATTTTCCGTGCTTGCACCAGGGTACTAATGGATGCATACATGTGTAACTGTGGTAAAACATGGGCGCACAAGGAAGTGTCAATGTACCAGCAAACTGCATACATGTCAATCACCGCACTCAGGGCTAAATTTGTCGGCTGTAACACTGCACAACTTCTTTCCTTGAGGCTGAGGTGGCAGCACAACTGATACTTAGGGCTGAAAGAAATTTGTGTAATTTACTTTGACGTTATTATACAGAATTATGGCAAAATTGTGCAAAATAACACTTAACTGTACGGAATGCAAATCTGCCATCTTGCACTATATTTTAGCAATAAATGCACCTCCACATCAATTTTTGTAGTTAGGAGGCATTTACACAAAAGCAGAGTGGACCGGTCACTCACACTTGGTTTGCTCCTGTGTGTTCACTGTGTTCTTTACCACTAATGGAATGTAATTACACAAAGTGATGTAATTAAATTGGCGTATTTAAATTTTGCCCAGGCCTACCGATAACCCACATCTCCATGCAGATGCTAAGCCTACTAGTAAACACATTAACAATTATCTTTTTTTCACTTTTACTTTTTTCAGACCATAGAACTTCTCTATGGTCCATCCCCTAACTCATCAAGGTAAATGTTACAACAATGTCAATTCAACCCATACTCTTAAGGGCAGATTTAAGAGCCCCTAGTGCCTCCTTGTGCCACATTAGTGCAATCTTTTTTTATGCTACTGTTGCCCAATGAGGCCAAAATCGCTGCACCTAATTTACAAAGTGGCACAATCCATGCATTGAACCACTTCATATCCCTTTGAGCTACATTATGCTTGCACCAGGCATAATATATGCAATGGGGGCCTTCCACCATTAAGGGGACCCGACAGAATGGCCCAAAGAAATCTAAGAGATTTCTTTGTGTCCTTTTTTCAGCATGTTTAACGCCTACTCAAAGCAAGCATTAAAAGGAGGCACACCACTGTTTACAATGGGCCTCAGTGGGCTCTGCAGGATTAGTGTAAACATTGTTTACGCTAATCCTGCAAAGCTGTGAACTAGCATCAAAAATGTTGATGCTAGTTCCCCTAACTACTGCCATGGTGCACTGTATCTTAGATACGGCACACGCATGTTGGCTTTAGGAGGATGCTAAGGGACACAAGACAAATGACGCTGCTCTGGGTGCATTGCCAGTTTTAATAAATAAGTCCCTTAGTCTGTTTGCTTGCCAGTCTAATATGTCCAATGTAACTATTAGGTCCCCCAACTACTTATGTCTTTATTTATATATCTTATGTTATGTCACAATGTGGAAAACCTGGCTGTCTTTGTGAGTTGCTATGCAGATTGATCAATCAGACTGGATGTACAACAGAGCCTGGTAAGTGGCTGACACATGAACTATCATATGTTATTGCAGTTCTAGCATATTACGTGGTCAGCTACATACTTACCAGAATGTTTGTCACTAACACACTAGCTTATCAATGTAAGTTTTACATAGCAATGTTGTTGTTTGAACTCGTGCCATGTCATCATTGTCCTTATACCCTACACACCCTTATCTTGATTACATTGCAAATACTTGTTACAACAATTACCACTCATTTTGATATCCTTCTCTTAAAAACCAGCATTCCTGTAATGTTACAGTACACACTGTGGTTGTCTGTTGAGTATATCAGATCAACAACAGTTTATCTACCTTCATTTTTGATGTCACAGTAATTGCTGTTGAATCTGTAATGTTTGATCAGTGTCTCTCCCGCTGTGCATGGGAGAGCCGCTTTGCTACCATTTGCTGTTTGCTTCTTGGTGTTGTCCTGTGGCTTTGCACCACGTTTCTCTTGGTTCGGAGGTATCTGGTCCCACCCGGACACCCCTGCCATGCTGCCTTCTTGTTGGAGGGCAGCGCGGGGAGCCCACCTCTGTCCTCATCTTCGGGGGTGACCGTCCCACCTGGACACCACTGCCATGCTGCCATCTCTTTGAAGGACAGCGCAGGGAGCCCACCCCCAGCTCCCTCATCTTCAGGGGTACCTGGTCCCAACCAGACACCACCGTGAAGTAGTTGACATTGTGGAGTTGCTCAGGGATCGCACCCCCCGGTCACTCCCGCCAGCTCCCCGCACGGCAATCAATGACCACACACATTGATATAAACAATTAAGGGCCTGATTATGAGTTGGGCAGTTGAACCGCCACAATTCTAATACAGTGGTGGTGAGGTGGCCGTCAAGGCGGCTAGCCTCACCACCAGGGGATTATGATGTTTACACTGGGCTGACTGGCAGAAACGTCTTATTACAACATATCCGCCAGTCAGTCCAGTGGAAACAGTACAGTGGCTTTGGATCCCACAGGGAGCAGAGGCCAGTGCCATTGCACGCCAGCATCCTCGGATGGGCCACTATCTGTCATAGTAGACAGTGCATATTCCGAGGGCACTGACAGTAGGCCCCCTACACTGCCCACAACATGGTCATGGGCAGTGAACAGGCCCCCACTGTGGCCCCAACTCTGTCTTTCCACCAGACTTTTCATGGCGGGGACTCAGTCATGGAAAGACTGGCAGAAAGGAAAGTCGTGATCAACCCATCGGGATCCCTGATCCTTGCAGAGGCAGCGGTCTCCTGGTGGTCCGACTGCCAGGATTGTAATCCGGTGCTTGGACTGCCAGGATTGTGTGGTCCACCCACCACCACCAGTTTGACGGTCCGGGGACTGCCAAACTCATTATGAGGCCCTAGGTTTCAAAACACTCAAATACCACTAAGCAAGAAACTTGGCTATCAGAACATCACCACTTCTGCAATCTAAAATGGTTTACCTCATTAATGTTTGAGCTTTGTAACTCACATCTGCTAAACTGTTCTAGTAAGTTCTACCCAGATTCCTTGAGAAAATATTGGCAGGCAATAATTTGGATCACTCGTGCTTTATTTGTTTCAATGTTATTTGTGATGGCTGTGCAGGATAAATGCTGTGTTGCACTATGTATTAACTTGTGATGTGTGAACTAGAACTGAACATGTTTGTCAGGCTTCATATTGTTTCTCACAACAATTACCCTCACCAACCTTGTCTTTGGCATATTTCAACACAGAGCTGTATTAATATGTGAGTGATAATGGACTTTTTTTTACCAAAAACTCTCATGAAATATTCTCAGACTTTAACTTCCTTTAATTTCCAACACATCGCCAAACTGCATTGTTTCACAAATAATATTTTCAAATGAAGAGATAAGATGTTTTTTCACAGATAGAATTTTGTACATTGTTAGAGATAGAAGTAGAGGTTAGGTTATTTTTGAATAAGCAGTGCCAAGTGGATGGTCAAAGATTTGTTAGAGTGCAAACAAAATAGTGGACTAATTAGACATTTTGGGGGTCATTCCAACCTTGGCGGTCATCGACCGCCAGGGTGGATGACCACAGAAGCACCGCCAACAGTCTGGCGGTGCTTCAGCCGCGGTCGCCCAGCCGGGTCCGGCGGTTTCCCGCCGGATTTCCCCCGGCTGGGAGAATCCTCCATGGCGGCGCTGCAAGCAGCGCCGCCATGGGGATTCCGACCCCCTTCCCGCCATCCTGTTTCTGGCGGTTTTTACCGCCAGGAACAGGATGGCGAGAACGGGTGTCGTCGGGCCCCCTAACAGGGCCCCAGCATGATTTTCACTGTCTGCATTGCAGACAGTGAAAATCGCGACGGGTGCAACTGCACCCGTCGCACCCCTGCAACACCGCTGGCTCCATTCGGAGCAGGCTTCTATGTTGCAGGGCCTTTCCCGCTGGGCCGGCGGGCGCTCCTTTGGCGGGCGCCCGCCGGCCCAGCGGGAAAGCCAGAATGGCCTCTGCGGTCTTTTGACCGCGGAGCGGCCAAATGGCGGTGACCGCATGGCGGGCGGCGGTCCTTTGTCTATGACAAGATAACCACAAATGCACAAATTACCACAATGCATGCATTTAACCATACCGGGGAGTAAGGGGCTATATTCAGTATTCAATCCTATACTTCTTTTCTTCAGATAGGGTAAAGGGGAACTATTTCACATATCAACAGTACAGTCCACTATTCATTAGAATGAAGGAATGGGTGTATCCAAGAAATAGCTGCTGAAGACTAGGAAAAGGCAGTCAGGAAAAATACATAATTTAATAACAAGACAAGGAACGCTGAAATGAAAAATCAGAATACACTATGGCCCTCATTACAACCCTGGCGTCGGTGATAAAGTGGCGGTAATACCGTCGACAGGCCGGTGGTAACCAAAATAGAATTATGACCACTGTCGAAACCGATCAGGCAGACATCAACTTTAACACACCGACCGCCATGGTGGTATCAACAAGCACTTGCCGGTAACCGGCAACAGCCAGGCGGAAGACAATGCCCACACTACTATGACAGGCCTATCCACCACCTTTTCTGGGGCGGTACCAAGGACATCGAAAGCATGGCAAAAACACTGCACAGAAGTCAAAGGACTCACCTGTGGAGACTCAGTGAACAACCACAATGCTATGGAGCCCGAGCTGCACATATTTCCGACACTTGTCTACCTTTTTCTGCATTATGAACATCAACGCCGGTGAAGACGACCACAGTGAGTACTGCCAACTAGCACACAAGGGAGGGGGTAGCAAGAAGAGAGTGACACACACACACACAACACGCAACACCCCCACGTCAACACCATACACATAACCAGATGCACAAAGATTACATATTCACCCTGTACCCCTCAGGAATAATGCAAGGACAAAGTGATTTGAAGAGAGTGTAATACGATTAAATAACATGAATAAGTGCCTCAAAATACAAACGTAGATACATATCTACAAATGTAGGGACACTGCCCAGTCCTCAATGTCCGTGGGCCACAGGGCCACAACACATAGGCCAAGAACCCACCTCACTCCTGCAACAACATGGAGAGAACACTGCAGGGGCATCAGGTCGAAAATACACAGGCACCTCAGGGGGACGGGGAAGGGGGGGCACCTCAGCCGGAAGTTGGTACAACACCACTGGTCCTGGAGGGGCCTACATGCCCTGTGCACTGTCCTGGGGAGTGCAAGGCCTAAGTCTCTCTAGTGGGTGGTTTGCCCACTGCTTGGTCCTGGAGAGGGCAAGGCCACAGTCTCTCAAGTGGATGGTTTGCCCACTGCTTGATCCTGGGGAGTGCAAGGCCACAGTGTCTCGAGTGGGTGGTTTGCCCACTGCTTGGTCCTGGGGAGTGCAAGGCCACAGTCTCTCAAGTGGGTGGTTTGCCCACTGCTTGGTCCTGGGGAGTGCAGGGCCACTGTCTCTCTAGTGGATGGCTTCTTCCACTGGTTCTGGAGGGGGCCTTGTGCCCAGTGTGCTTCATCCTGGGAAGGATGGGGTGAGTGGATGGCTTCTTCCACTGGTTCTGGAGGGGTTCTTGTGCCCAGTGTGCTTCATCCTGGGAAGGATGGGGTGAGTGGATGGCTTCTTCCACTGGTTCTGGAGGGGGCATTGTGCCCAGTGTGCTTCATCCTGGGAAGGTTGGGGTGAGTGGATGGCTTCTTCCACTGGTTCTTGAGGGGGCCTTGTGCCCAGTGTGCTTCATCCTGGAAAAGATGGGATGAGTGGATGGCTTCTTCCACTGCTTCTAGAGGGGGCATTGTGCCCTTTGAAGCAGATCTTGGGGTGCAAGGTCACAGTCTCTCACCTGGGTGTCAGACCCACCGGAGTTGCAGGGGCCAGGACACACAACAACCCATGGATGCAGAACTGCACACTGTCCGCCGGCGGTGATGGCTGCTCAGTGGTGGCAATGGCGGGGCTGGTGTCTGTGCTGGCAGTGGTGGGGGGAGGCTCCAGCCCAACCCCTGCAACCTCGGCCGACTGCCCAATGGGGTTGCTGCTGCTGGCAGTGGTTCTGGTGGCGGTGCTGGTGGCGGTGCTGGGGAAGGTGCTGGTGGCGGTGCTGGGGAAGGTGCTGGTGGCGGTTCTGGCAGGGATGGGGGGAGGCTCCAGCCCATGCCCTGTAGCCTTGGATGGCTGAACCACCATGGTTGGTGGTGGGGGCTCCGAATGAGTCCCAGCACCAGGCCTCCTGTCCTTCCTGCCTGCTGGTGCAGGCCCCTTGCCCTTCCTGGCAGCAGCTTGGGATTGTCCCTTGCCCTTCCCTGTCGCAGCTGGTGGTGCCTACTTGCCCTTCGCTGAGACAGATGGTGGTGGCTCCTTGCCCTTCCTTGATGCACCTGGTGCAGCCACCCTTTCAGTTTTGCTGCCTGGTGCCTGGGATCCTCTCCCACGTGGAGTAGCTGTCGACACTACTGTCGCCGTGGACTGGGTGGCTGAGGTGCTCGCCTGGGTTCTGACCACCCTGGCCCTACGTAAAGGACGGGGGGGAGTGGCAGGGAAGAGGTTAACGGTGGAGAGAAAAAGCTTCTTAGGGACACTGGGGCGGGAAGAGGGTGAAGGTTTGGGATTGGAGGAAGAGGAAGTGGTTGTAGGAGGTGTCTGCCGTGTTTGGGTGCAGGTGCATGGGCTGGATGCTGTTGTGAGGTGGATGGCTGTTGAGTGTCTGAGTGCTTGTGTTTGGGTATTTTGGGAGGCGGGGTACAGACACAATGAAAGAGCACACGGAGGACGTGTGCATGGATGTGGGGGTGGTGACTGCCAGTGAGGGTCGTGTAGTGATAGGCCTGATGGTGATAGTGGATGAGGATGTAGTGCATGCAGGTGTGAGTGTAGACGCAACTGGGCGGGAGGTGACCGAGGAGGAGGAGGGGGACACAGTGGAGGCAGTGGATGTTGGTATGCCTGCATCTGGATGGTGTTTGTGTGAGTGCCTGTGGGATGATGTGTGGTACTTGTGTTTGCCTGAACCACTCATGTGTGTTGTCCTGGGTGCATGCTGGTCTGTCTGTGTGCTTTGGTTAGGTTGGGGTTGAGAGGAATGGGATTGGGTAGAGGAAGTTGGAGGGAGGAGGCTAGAAACAGGGACAATGGCTTCCATCGAGGAGGAGGCCAGAGCCTGGATTGATCCCTGTTGGGCCGCCATGCCAGAGTGAATGCCCTCCAGGAATGCATTTGTCTGTTGCAAATAGGCTGCCAGCCCCTGGATGGCATCCACAATGGTTGACTGCCCAACAGAGATGGATCGCAGAAGGTCAATGGCCTCATCACTCAGGGCAGCAGGGCTGACTGGGGCAGGGCCCGAGGTGCCTGGGGCGAAGGAGAGGCCCACCCCCCTGGGTGAGCGGGCACGTAAAACATGCTGAGGTGCTGCTGGGAGGGTGGTGCTGGTATGGGGTGGCAGCTGTACCTGTAGTTGGGTGGGCACAGAGGTGTCCACCACCACCAGGGAGCTTCCATCGGAGGAGGTATCACTGTCTGAACTATCCCCTCCAGTCTCCTTCATGGTGCTCCCCTCGCCCTCCCTCCCACTGGTGCCCTCCCCATCGGTGGATTTGGCCTCCTGGGTCCTGTGGGATGCAGCTCCCTCCCTCACCTCTGCTCCTCCGCCAGATGATGCGAATGCACATAAGGACAGGGTGACAAAACAAAAATGGGGGGTAGAGACAATGGATACCCTTGGTCAATGGTGGCAACAACACCACCGTTGGCATACATGACACACACACACAGGGAACAGCCATACGCACTAGGCAATGCACTAACAGTCACAATGCCAGTCACCAGCCCATGGACAAGGATACCTAACACCAATTGCAGCATATCTGAGACCCACAGACCTCTGCCCAGTAGTGGATACCTACTAGCTTGGTTGGAGGACTTTTACATCAGACCCTGCCCAACATGGCCCCTACACTGCAATGTCCGGCCTGGCCTAGGGGCACCCACAGGCCCACATCCCCCACCCGGATACCACCCCACCAGGCGCAAGTAGTATATTGGGGCAATGTACTCAACCCCTTGTGGCTGCTGTGATGTCTCCAAGTGCCCATCAAGCTCCGGATAGGCCACTGCCAGTATGCGGGCCATCAGGGGGGGTCAGGGTTCGACGGGCACCCCTTGTTACGTACTGTGCTGGACTTCTCACCTCTGGATACCGGGTTGGCAAATACACCAAGTCTTCTACAGGTTCTGGATACTCCCAGATAAGGGCAACCCCTTCTAGTAGCCACAGTGCCACTTGACAGGCTATGCCAAAGCAGACCGTACCCTCCAGAAGGAGTCCCAGAGGGAAAAAAAAACCAACACTGGGGAAAAAACCTCAAATAGGAACTCCGGAAGAAAAACAAGAAACTTGACAACAGGAAACAAAAATAGGCAAATCTCCCAAGGCAAAAAGCAGGAACAAAGAACAAGCAAAAATCTCCCAAGGCAAAAAAGCAGGAACAAAGAACAGGCAAAAATCTCCCAAGGCAAAAAGCAGGAACAAAGAACAGGAGCGAACAGCACATCAAGAAGGAAGTGTTTGCAACGCAAGATGGAACAAGACTGACTGAATTATATCTTGAGAAAAGGGAAGTGACATCACAGGAAAAGGAAAGAGCACCATCTTGAATTGGGAAGAGCCCATAGACCAGTATAGGAAAAAGAAAGTAGTATAAAAGAAAAACAGAGCATGCTGGGACAAAAAACACGAAGAAGACAAGATGGACACAACATGGACAGAGACAGGCAAAAAGACCAGACAAACCCACCACCAAAAAAGAAGAAAAAAGGGCTACAGGTAAGTGTAGCACGACTGGGAGCAAAATATATGCTTCCCAGAATGTGTAGTCAAAAAACGTGGGGAACGGTGCTCCGAGTATCAGTAGCGCATTGCATCCACGAGGACAGAAAGGGACGCCTCATCTGAGCGCGACGCTACACCCCTTCCTCGTTGGGAGGCCAGCCCCAGCTGGGCCTCTGCCGTCTTCTGTGCCCAGCGTCTCAGGTCCTCCCACCATTTGCGACAGTGGGTGCTCTGCCTGCCATAGACCCCACGGGTCCACATGTCCTTGGCGATGGCACACTATAATCCCTGCTTTTGCTGGGCGCTGACCTGCAGAGAAATACACAGAGGAAAAGGTATCAGTCAGACAGTCCTGCCTGTTATACTCATGGCCCATCATAGCCCTCACATCCCCTTACGCACAGACATTGCCCACCATACATGCAGCACGCTGCCCAGTGCCCTCACCCCAAACCCCCCCACATGAGGCCCTCACACACACCAATCCATGCACTCATGCCACACGCATCATGCTCTCAGTGTACTCACCTGTTGGTCTGGAGGCCAATACGGCATTTGGTACTGGAGTACAACCCCATTCACCAGACTCTCCAACTCCACGGCGGTGAAGGCAGGGGCCCTTTCCCCAGTGACACAAGCCATGATCGGGCAGCACAGGTCACAGCAGCACTTGTAGTGTAGGTCCTATCCTGTTGAAAGTCAGGTAGCAAATGAGTGAAGAGATAGAAAATGGCGGTCACGTCCACGGCGGTGTGTATCGTCACCGCCGGCGTACATCACTACTGGCCACTGTAACCCATAGGGCCCAATGGTATCCAATGAGTAGTTGCATGGCAGTTCTCAACCGCCTCCCATAACGGCACACAACGTCAGCTGATTTACCTAATTTCCACATGTCCCTCCAGACAGGACAGGCAGACACCATTTCAGGGGGGGCAGGCCATGGCACCTAACTGCATCAGAGTACACATAGGCACCATTTGGGCCTATACAACAATATACTGTTACAGTCAGAACATGCAATGCAGTGTAGTGTTTGGAAATGTGGAATACTGACCAGCTGCTCACCGTTTGCCCCCTAGATTGCAAAACCTGCGGATGAAGTCCACCAGGGGCCTGTACACTGGGGATTAGGATCCCCCCGTGGACAGGCCCCTGGTGGACGTGGCAACAATGGAGGACAGGCACATTATCCTCACCTACAGACTGGACAGGGCCACAATCACAGAGCTGTGTGCCCAATTGGAACATGACCTGATATCTGCTATCCATCTGCCAACTGGGATCCCTCCTCTTGTGCAAGTCCTATATGTGCTCCATTTCCTGGCATCTGGCTCCTTCCAAGTGACAGTGGGCTTGGCAACAGGAATGTCCCAGCCAATGTTCTCAATAGAGTGTTGTCTGCCCTGAATAAACACATGTGCAGCTACATCATTTTCCCCCAGGTGGATGAATTGGCCACAGTGAAAGCTGATTTCTATGCAAAGGGACATATCTCTAAAATTATTGGGGCTATTGATAGGTACACATATTGCATTTGTCCTCCCCCCCAGAGAAATGAACAGGTGTTCAGAAATCGAAGGAGCTTTCACACCATGAATGTGCAGATAGTGTGCATGGCGGACCAGTACATCTCCCATGTCAATGCAAGGTATCCTGGGTCTGTGCATGATGCCTTTATCCTGAGTAATTGCAGCATCCTATATGTGATGACTCAACTCCAGAGGCACAGGGTGTGGCTAATAGGTGAGCCCTGGTTCCCACCCAGTAGGTGTTGGTGTAAGGGTATGGTGTGGGCCCTAAGGGTTAGTGTGTGTCTAACAGTTGTCCCTTGATATTTGCAGGTGACCTTGGTTACCCCAACCTCTCATGGCTACTGACACCTGTGAGGAATCCCAGGACAAGGGCAGAGGAACGGTACAATGAGGCACATGGGCGAACAAGAAAAATCATAAAAAGGACATTTGGCCTCCTGAAGGCCTGGTTTTGTTGCCTCCATCTAACAGGTGGATACCTGTACTGCTCACCCAAGAAGGTGAGCTAGATCATCGTGGTATGCTGCATGTTGCACAACCTTGCCTTACATCGCCAGGTGCCTTTTCTGCAGGAGGATGAGGCTGGGCATGTGGCAGCAGTGGACCCTGTGGACAGTGAAGATGAGGAGGCAGAGGATGAGGACAACAGAACTGCAATAATATGACAATACTTCCAATGACACACAGGTAAGACACTGTTAATTCACTTTATATTGAAAGTTTTGTGTTTGACATTGTCACTGGCTGGCTGATTTTCCCACTTCTATGGCCACTTACTGTACCCTTTGGCATCTCTATTTTCAGATATTTGTGCCCCATTATCGCTCCTGGTGTGTTGACTGCAGCCAACTACAAGTCATTCCTATGTATACATTACTGTACAGTTGTATTGCAGTGTCTAAAGCTTGTTAAACAAATACATAGTTCAATCATTTGACAGACTCCATACGTGTATTTATTCAAATGGTGTTTATTTAACTGCTAAGGAGTAGAGGGGGTTGTGCAATGTGCTGGGGTGATGGTGGAGGAATGTTCAGGATAGAGTCCAGTCTATTTGTATAGGAAGTGGAGCAATGGCAGATCAAGGTGGACAGGGTGTCGGAGTGGGATACAAGGGTGACAATCAGGAGAATCTTATTTCCAGCGGGGTCTTGGCAATAGTCTCTGGCTTCTGCCTGGATTGCAGGGACCATTTGCGGGGTGGTTCTCCTTCTGCAGGGGTGGAGTGCTGGTGGCCTGTTGCTCCTGTGGTGGGGCGTCTTGTCCACTAGGGGCAGCAGAGGTGGAAGGCTGTTCATCGGTTTGGCTAGTGTTAGGGTCCCGGTGATGTGTCACTGCCTCCCTCATGGTGTTGGCCATGTCTGTCAGCACCCCTGCAATGGTGACCAGGGTGGTGTTGATGTCCTTCAAGTCCTCTCTGATCCGCAGGTACGTCCCTCCTGCAGCCGCTGGGTCTCCTGCAACTTGTCCAGTATCTGACCCATCGTCTCCTGGGAATGGTGGTATGCTCCCAGGATGTTGGTGAGTGTCTCCTGGAGGGTCGGTTCCCTGGGCTTGTCATCCCCGTCACACAGCAGTCCTCCCAGCTTCCCTGTTGTCCTGTGCCTCTGTCCCCTGAACCGTGTGCCCACTGCCACTGACCCCAGGTCTCTGATCGTCCTCTGTTTGTGGGGTTCCCTGTAGTGGTGGACACACTGCTGATTGACGTGTCCTGGGGACAGAGGTACGGACCAGCTGGGTGGATGCTGTGCTGGGGTTTCCTGAGGAGGGAGGCTCTGTGGTGGTATAGGACTGTGCCTGGGTAACCAACTGTCCGGACATCCTTGATAGGCCAGGTTGGTCATCCAGATCTAGGCGTCCAGAGATGCTGTCATCACTTTGGGCCTCTTCTGGGGGTGGACTGGATGTTGCTGGCACCTCCTCTCTGGTGACGTTGGGTGGGGGACCTGTGGGAATGTAAATGCAATGTTATTGTTTCTGTGTGTGACATCTTGTGCATGGGTGTGTTGCCCTCTATGGTTGCTATTGCCCTGGCAGCTTTGCCTTGTGTGAGTAGTTATTTGGTGGGCTAGGTGATACTCTCTAGTGTGCATGTTTTAGTGATGTGTGTCCATGCAGCTCTGTGATGGGGTCCGTGCATTGATGTTACATGCAGGGCTTGGTATTGGGAGGGGTGGGTTGTGATGGTGGGGTGTGATGGGAGCGAGGGTAAGGGTGGGGGTATGTGATGACATGCAGGTGGGGGGTGATAGTAATAGAGATTTGACTTACCAGAGTCCAGTCCTCCTCCTACTACTGCCAGGCACTCAGGATGCATGATTGCCAAGACTTGCTCCTCCCATGTTGTTAGTTGTGGGGGAGGTGGTGGGGGTCCACCGCCAGTCCTGTGTACAGCTATTTGGGGGGGTCATTCAGACCTTGGCGAACGGCGGAGGCCGTCCGCCAAGGTACCGCCGACAAATGACCGCACCGCGGTCAAAAGACCGCGGCGGCCATTCAAACATTTCCGCTGGGCCGGCGGGCGCTCTCCAAAAGAGCGCCCGCCGGCCCAGCGGAAATGCCCCTGCAACGAGGACGCCGGCTCAGAATTGAGCCGGCGTAGTTGCAGGGGTGCGACGGGTGCAGTTGCACCCGTCGCGTATTTCTGTGTCTGCAAAGCAGACACTGAAATACTTTGTGGGGCCCTCTTACGGGGGCCCCTGCAGTGCCCATGCCATTGGCATGGGCACTGCAGGGGCCCCCAGGGGCCCCGCGGCACCCCCTACCACCATCCTGTTCATGGCGGGTTTCCCGCCATGAACAGGATGGCGGTAGGGGGTGTCTGAATCCCCATGGCGGTGGAGCGCGCTCCGCCGCCATGGAGGATTCAATGGGGCAGCGGTAAACCGGCGGGAGACCGCCGGTTTACCCTTTCTGACCGCGGTCAGAATGCCCTTGGGAGCACCGCCAGCCTGTTGGCGGTGCTCCCGTGGTCGGTGACCCTGGCGGTCACCGGCCGCCAGGGTCAGAATGACCCCCTTGGTGTCTTGCTGCAGTGTAACGCACCTTCCCCCATAGGTTGTTCCACCTCTTCCTGATGTCCTCCCTTGTTCTGGGGTGCTGTCCCACAGCGTTGACCCTGTCCACAATCCTCCGCCATAGCTCCATCTTCCTAGCAATGGATGTCTGCTGCACCTGTGATCCGTATAGCTGTGGCTCTACCTGGATGATTTCATCCACCATGACCCTTAGCTCCTCCTCTGAGAACATGGGGTGTCGCTGTGGTGCCATGGGTGTAGTGTGTGTGTGGTGTGGGTGAGGGTGTGGGGGTGATGTGTTGAGGTGTGTGATGTAAAGTGCGTGAATGGTGTATAGGTGATGGTGGTGTGTGTCTGTGGTCCTGTCTGTGGTCTTGGTATCTTTCTGCGGCACTTGTTTGTATTAGTAAAGGGTTGTGGGTAATGTGGGTGTCTGTTTTATATTGGTGTGGGTGTGGTGTGTGTATGTGTGCCAGGTGTGTGTTATTCAAATTGTCCAATGTGGTGTTGTTTTGTATGTGTGTGTGTTTTTTTAGCGCAGCGGTATGTGCAGCCAATGGTAAGTGCCACTGAATGTCCGCCGCAGTGATTCGTGAGTCATAATGCTGTGTACGTAGTTCTGTTTTCATAACGATGTGGGTTTTTCTACCACCAGTTTATCACCGACCTTTGGGCTGGCGGACTTGTGTGTGTGTCTGTATAGTGACGGATTGCTATGTGTATGTCATAATATGGTTGGTGGATATCTGCCACAATGGTATGTTGGCGGCAGTCGGCATGGCGGCAAGTGGGATTTACCACCAATGTCATAATGAGGGCCTGTATCGCAAAAGGCAGATGCTTTCACTTGCACAGATAAATGAGTCCTGAAAGACAAGGAGCAGGAATGTATATTATAAAAGAAGAATTAGGTAGCAAAAAGTAATAAAACGAATGGTACAACATTTGAGTGGAAAAACAGCAACCGAACAGCTGAGAATAAGGAACCAGAAGAGTTATGACACTCAGGCCCATATTTATACTTTTTTAGCGCCGCACTTGCATCATTTATTTGACGCAAAAGCGGCGCAAACTTGCAAAATACAATGGTATTTTGCAAGTTTGCGCCGTTTTTGCATCAAAAAGTGGCGCAAATGTGACGCTAAAAAAGTCTAAATATAGGCTTCAGATTCTTAATCTGATATTACTCTTATTGACCATAGGCGATCACCTGATACATAGGAGGGAGCTCTTTTATTCACCATAATTGAACTGAAAGTAGTCCTTGTGGTATCTGTAGACACTTCCTTCCTTTGAGCAGGCAGAAAGTGCAGCGTTGATCTTTTTAGTTTTTACACATGCCCACCAGACTCCAGCGAGCACCAACGTACCTAAATATTTAAGGACCCCCAATCAGCTCCCTGCACCAAGTGCCTGAAGCCCAGGTCGTGGCCCACTGCATATTGCACGTCAGTTATTTCTGTAGGTTTTGCTATTGCTAACACTATGCAGTGGTTCAAATACCAGCACAAAACCGTGCTGCACTATATCGCTACTTCTGTGATCAGGAAAAGTGCTAAAAATGTTGTAATTCTATAATTATAGAAACATTCTACACCAACGAAATGAAGGGAGAACAAACTGTGGAGTTCTTGCAGTTGCGAAACAGACAAAGTTAATTGGGCTCCAGGTGTGACAGAGGTAAAATGGTGGAGTCACGAGGAGAGGAGCTTGAAAAGCAGAGTCTGACAGCCAGAGTATACAGTTAAAACAAATCTGCTGCAAAGAAATTAGGAACAAGGTCACATGTGGCAGTAAATATTTTCTAGAAAGATTGTCACAAAGAGGCTTCGTTTTAAAATATCTTACTGGGCTAAGACACCTCTTGTAGAGATCTTTGTGTTCCCATCAATTTTGAGGGGATTATAATAGCAGCAAATAACTGTAGTGTTTAATGTACCTGCTGGAAAGCACATCTTGTAACATGCAGATTAGGGAAGTATTTACTTCTGGCTTTAAATTCCTCTTTGAGCTTTTAAAACGTTCTAATATTTTTTTCTAATCTGGGCCCAACAGGCATGTCTAAAACTTTGCTTTCATGGCTTCAAATGTATCCTTCCAGTCCATCATCTCTTCACATTATGCATCTGTGTACAATACACAAGCCTTTACAATTTAAGTACAACACTTGCCCTTTTGTCTTCTACAGTGTGATTACTGGTAATTTAACTATG
Organism: Pleurodeles waltl; assembly: GCF_031143425.1. Taxonomy (NCBI): domain Eukaryota; kingdom Metazoa; phylum Chordata; class Amphibia; order Caudata; family Salamandridae; genus Pleurodeles; species Pleurodeles waltl. The sequence continues at coordinate 783,721,400 of NC_090443.1, read as the reverse complement.
TTTCACCCCTTCACAAAATGGAAGGATCGAAGATTTGTTAGCCTAAAACTGAGACAAAAATCAAGCCAGTTGGATGTTAGTGTGCACCTTAGAATTTTAGGGACTGTTACATTTAGAAACGTAAATTATTTGAGCACCGAGAGTAATTTGTATTTTATTTAAAAAACTTAAAAAAAACTCAAGAATGTGAAAGCTTAATATTCAACCAGTACTTCTCAATTGGCAATCCAGGGACCAGATGTACTAAATACGAAGACCCTGATTTAAGAGTGCCTAGTGCAACCTTAACATATCTTTTTCATGCTAAACTGGTGCTAAGGTGGCCTTTTCCCCGTGCCAGATTTACGAAGTGGCACAATGCATGCACCCTTTGTGCTACATTATGGCTGCCCATTAGGGGAGCCAAAAAATGGTGCAGAGAAATCGAAGGGATTTCTCAACACTTTAAAAAGGGGGCAAACCATTGTTTACAATAGGTCCCTATGTACTGTTCAGGGTTAGCACCAAAATTGTGGTACTAACCCTGAACAATACATCAATTCTGAAGCTATTGCCCTCTTCCCTGCACCATGGTGCGCCATATCTTAGATACCGTGCACACATGGTGGTGGTAGGGGGACCCACAGGGGCGCAAGAAAAGTGGAGCTGCACTGGGTGTAGTGCCACTTTCCTTAAATCTGCCCCTAAGAGACTTATTTAGAAGCCCCTGGATGCTGCCGGATTGTCACTTTCAATGACAGTCTGGCAGCGCATACCACAGAGCCATAGTTACAGGTCCAGGTAAAGCCACCCTGAGTGTTTTAGTCTGTTACTGACAACTCAAAGAAGGTGGTAACTCATTTTCAAAGAAGAAAAGGTTTGCATGAGTATGAATACAAATGTTTATTTGGGGGTTGCCAGTGTTCCAAAGAAAAACAGCCAAATCTTCAACAAATGTTTTATTTTTTTTAAGTATTGTCTTTTTTAAATACAGACATGTTTCCTTTAACAAAAATGGACTGTATTTAATGAAATGTACTTTAATATAATATAATCACAGACAGACTGGTCTGCAGACCCACTTGAGCTGATACAAAGGTCCAACTGGATTTCTTTTTGGCAGAAATTTGCAATGAGCCAATCAAGAGTTTTGACGCTAAATGTAAACACACATAGATAACACTCCTAAGCCCAGAATGAACTGAGAATTTAATATGGCCCATCAAAGAAACACATTTTTAAAAACAAAGTCATAGGACAATAAACATAGCGTAAATACAAAGAAAATAGACAAAACAAGTTAAACAAGGTGCTCCAAACTGAGAAACTGCATAGTTGTGTGAAATCTAAAGTAAGGAGTACACTTGGAGGTATGTGTTGCAGAGCACACAACAAGCTTTTGCATATTGAAACAATTATAAATTGTGTGCAAAATCTGTTAACAACATTTCGAACCATTTTAAAATATAGGGTCTCCTTACCCAAACACACAACCATCCCTGTGCTGGCATCCAATTGGAGTGAGTCACAATTTGCAACTTACCTCATGAATATTTATGAGGTAGGTGGAATTGCAACCCACTCTGTATAATGATTTTGCAAACCAACCCATCAGTGCATAGGTCAGTTTGCAGAATCAGAACTGATTTGCAAAATGTTTGTATGTAATTTGCAGCCACTTACTATGAGTCAATTCTTAATACACCTGGCACATAGGGGGTTATTCCAACTTTGGAGGAAGTGGTAATCCGTCCCAAAAGTGACGGTAAAGTTCCGGATATACCACCAGCCGTATTACGAGTCCATTATATCCTATGGAACTCGTAATACGGCTGGTGGTAAATCCGTCACATTTGGGACGGATTACCACCTCCTCCAAAGTTGGAATAACCCCCATAGTCTTTAGAATGATGACTACAAGCTGTAAATTAGTGAATACTATTGTGATAAAACGAAGAGATTTTACCACAGTTTTTGGCCAAATCTAAAAGTCTCTTACAATCTTTGGATCTATCTATCTATCTATCTATCTATCTATCTATCTATCTATCTATCTATCTATCTATCTATCTATCTATCTATCTATCTGTGCATATATATATATTTCTTCACTTAAAAAAAGAAGGGAAGGGATGTTATAGTTAGTCTCACATTTTAAACGTAAAAAAACCGTAGAAATTCAGCTGTCATAGATGTATTTCAAGTAATTTGTGCCCTAATGTAACTATAACTCACAACCATAGACCAATTTCAGCCCCAGGGACGCCATCCCATGGGGCTCGACCACGTCATCCAGGATGCCCTGGCCCCAACCAGGGCACCCAGTAATGTTTCATGGGGGCTGCAGGGGGAGCCTCAAGGACCCAGCAGTCCCAGCTGGCTCCCCACCTCCTGTCAGAATTGGCATTGCTCCTGCATGCAAGGAGCTGCTCAAAATGTAGCATCCTGCGTGCAGGAGCAATGGTTTCTCTGCTTGCATAACAGCAGTCAAGGAAAGAGATGAAAACTCCGCTCCCAGCAAGCAGGAGCAGTTTTAACGCTCCCGCTTGATGGGAGAGGAGTTATTTTTGCTTTTGTTGGTGGGAGTTGTCAGCTCCTGCCAAGCAAAAGCAAACAGCTACCTCCCAAGGGTGGGCACCTCAGGAGGTAGCAGGAGCTGGCCCTGGGGTATGGCAGTTCCCAGGTCCAAGTCTGGCTCCAGGAGGTGGGCTGCACGGCTCCATTCCTTTCAACAGCAGGAGCCAGCCTTGGTGAGGTGGAGTTCCCCTTGGCCGTATATGGCCCAGGGGAGGGGGGAGGCATGCAGTCCCTTTAAATACTTAACAAATTGTTATTGACCTCAGGGAGGTGGTGTTCCCTGGGGCTTGGTTTGTCCACAGGGTCACCCATTCCATTTAGTATATGTAGCCCCCAAGGAGGTGGCTGTTGCTGGGCCCGTGGTGGGGTCCCACGCTTAATTCCCACATACAGCCCCAGGGAGGTGGTGGTCCCAGGGCATGGGGAGTCTGCAGGGCACCCCTATTCTTTTCATTTTGTAGCCCCAGGGAGGGGCTATATATATATATATATATATATATATATATATATTCTCACTTAAAAAGCCAAAGGTTACCATTTGTTTTTTTGGAGATGTCATCAGTGAAGTCAGCAGTGATGTCACTGACCATGTCATGAGTGATGTATTATGTGAGGTCAATAGCGGTGCATTGCAGGGGCATAAGTTAAAGTTCAGTCTGGTAAGTATAACTGCAGAATTTTAATGGTTTTGTATGAAAGAAAACAGATCATAACTATAACGTCCCTGTAACCTTTGTTCTTTTTATTAATTTTGCAGTTTTTTTTTATTCTGTCTGCTAACTATAATGTCCCTCAGTGGCGGCTCCTCCATTAGGACAGAGAGTGTTGCTCTCCTGCCAGCAGCAGCAGCTGCAAAACCTTTAAAAGAAAAGGATAATAAACTTTGTATATTATCTTTTTCTTTTAAAGGGGCGGGGCCACGGTGGGAAAGAGCAGTGAGGGGGAGTGCTGAGCACTCCCCCTCACTGCGCAGGTTTGTTTGGCCGGCCATCTCGGGCTGGCCAAGCACAAATGCACAGTAAACTCTCTCAAGGCTGGCCACTCCCCCCATCATGCGCACCGCCCTGCCCCTTTTGTTTTTTAATCTGTATTTCTGTGTATTAGATAATGCACTGTAGAGGTTTTAATCCGTTGTGAGCGAGTCATAGTACTGAATACAATTTGCAGTGACATGTATTTTTAGTAGAAGAATACTTTAACAGTTTCTTGGTCTTACAACACTTACATTGAGGCAAAGAATTTTGAACGGAATTAAGTGTCTCGTTATGGTTATCATTTAACAGACAAATTTGCCAATTCTTATTTATAAATCAACAAAATATAGCCATTTCCTTTTTTCAGTGATTTTACTCCCTTCAATGATTGCTATCTCTGGCACTTATTCCTACATTGGTTAGTGATATCATCTTATTTTTAAGCTGTGAACCTGAGGAGTTTATTTATTGTTGTTGTGAGAAAACAGGGCTGATTGCAGAGGCGTCCTAACTTTTTGCCCCCATTTTTCACTTTTTGCTGGTGGTTTCTTGACTCTGATGGTACCCTGGCTACTGCTAAACAGTCCCAGGGCCTGTGCTCTGTGTAACATCAGTATGCAAATTAGGCTAATTATAATTGGCTATGTCAACCTACCTATAAGTCCCTAGTATATGGTAGGGCATGTACGTTTAGGGACCCCAGTATAGGTAGTGCCCCCATAGATGCACTGCTGAGGTGCCCAGGGTCATTTTAAAGGCATGCCTGCCTTGCTGCCTGCTTTCAAGTTAACGTTATATGGAATTCAACTTTCGACTTAAAAGTACTTCCAAAGTCTTAAACTACCTTATTTTTACATATAAATCCCACTCTACGGTGTGCCCTAAGTGCTCCTAGGGTTGGGTGCCATGTAAGTATAAGCTGGGACCTTATAAAAATAGTTGTATAAGCCCTGGTGAGGTACAATAGCCAAATGTATTGTTTCCCACTGTTGTGAATGGTCTCCTTAGGCTAAAATGGGGAGGCTTTAATTTAATTAAGAAAGATCCCATAACAGACAGATAACTTTTGTTTGGTATCAAATTAATTGCTATAATAAATCCAGCATCTTGTCATTGTTGGATTTAATATAACTAGTTCAGGTAAAAAGTTTTAAAACTCTCATTAGTGATTGTCTCTGATTGGCCAGCCTCTGGCAGCCTGGCCAGGCTGCCTTGATGAGATGTGAAGTGGCCTGGGCTGAACACAAAGGATGTGCATGGGGGAGGAGATCTGCCTTAGCAGATGGTGAAACAGGATGGGGAGAGAGGAGCCAAAGTGATCTTCAGATAAGGGAAGAACATTTGGAGCGGCTCTGGACCTCCCCCATTTCCTGCAATCCCAGACAATCAGGTGCCCTTGTGGATTTTTAGCCACACCAGTGGGTAGGCTCAGCCCAGACCTCCAAAAATCTGTTTCAGCCACGTTGGAGTTTTGAAGAATGTTGCTCCCTACAATTGATTTCTCTCACGCTTACAGGAAGTGGTCATCCAAGAGGGAAGTGCTTGCCTGCGATTGGACAGTCAGCCCCCTGTGCATTTCGTCCCAGGAGCAAGGATACATTTGGCAGAGCTGCACCAGCACCTCAGATCCCTACAAGGAACAAGACAAAGAAGAAGAAGGACTGCCCTGCTGGAACCCTGACCTGCACCTAGACACTGAACTCTGAAGGACTGCACCAGCTGCACTCTTGGGCTTCACCACTAAAAGAATTTTTCCTGTCTTCTGTGGCTTCAATAAGGGACTCCCTGTTTGTTACAGGTACACAGGAGCTACCCAGAGTCCCCTGCATCAAGTCCTGCAAGAAGAGCCCAGCTGACAAGCGTCCAGTGGCCATTTGAGGATTCTGACCAGGTACATTCTGGGAATTGTAGTCCCAGCTACCAAGGGCCAACTCAGAGCTTCTGGAACCTTAGATCAAGTTGCAGATACTTCAAGGACCCAAAAAGGACCTCTGGAGGAAGATCTATATGTTTAGAGCAACTCCATGATTTGAAGACTTGCATTGTGGGAGTTGTAGTCCCAGACCCCAAGAGGCAAACCAGAGCTTCTGAACCCTTGGCTGGTGCTGTGGACCACTTTCCTGAATCAAGAAACACTTCTGAAAGTAAGTGTAACAGAGTTATCTCGTGGGTGGCCTGAACTCTGAACTTTGTCCCTGTCCACTGTGACCTTATTTTTTAACCCTGTGAGAGCCAGTTGCTTCTATGCGCTAGAAAACATGAATTCTTGAAAAATTCAAATCCCTAGTTCCCCATATCTGATTTTAGTCATTGAGGTGTCATTTTAAAGTTACAAATATAATCTATTTGTATACCTTAGTGTTGTATTTTTATTGTGTTTTGTGTTTTACTTTTTTTCTGTTTTGCGATTTTTAAATGCTTCACAGACTGGTCTCCTTAGTCAGGCCTTGTTGCTCGTTGCCAAGCTACCAAGTGTTGAGCTGGGTTTAATTTATTAAGTCCTAACTGGACTTGAGTGGGGGTCAGTGGCCTTATGCTACGTGTAAGCTACCCTTACCAAAAATCCACTTTCCAGCAGTTGTGATTACTGTCCTATTATTAATGTTTTTTTAATATTTCTTGTAATTTCTCGAAATGTTGCATTTTGTAGATTTTAGTGTTGCGTAACTGTAAAAAACATATATACAGATATTCTAATGAATGTTTGAGGTCAGTAGTTCACTAATTTAAGATGAAAACTGTCATTTTTATTAGTAATGTTGCGTTTGAAGATTTTTTTATTATATTTCCCGTATTTGCGGTGACGCTGGCATTCACGACGATGTTGGCATTTGTGAATATCAGATGGCTATGAAATAAAGGATTCATTGGGCAAGTCTATTTTCCTTATACCTCAAAGGAAGTCCCAACTCAGTTTTCTTTTCTTCACACCTGCACTGCTTATATTGAAGCATCCATTACAGTTTGTTGTCTTTCCAAGATTGGAAAGTTACTTTCCTGTTTTTTTTGTACATTTTCAAAATATAAAATGGTATCTGGTGACAGAGGAGAGCAGGAGCCATACCCTGAGGAAAAGAATTCTTCATAGGATGAACCCACAGCAAGGAAGCTGTCCATTGCTTGGGACTTTTTTCCAATCCCCTCCAGGGAGATAAAAACTGTGGCAAATCATTTAAAGTGCTCTCTCTGCGAGAAGCCTTGTCCAGGGACACATCAAAAAATGCTCCTGTGGCACTACCAGCATGTTAATTCACCTGAAGACTTGCCATAGTAGGCAGTTAGCAAGAGCCCAGAGGGAGGGGAGTGTGGCAGAACCGTCACCTTCCAGAGGTACCCCAATAACACCAGGTCCCTTCTGAGGTACAACAACATCTATCTTCAAATGCTCTGAGCTGAAAATGATTGGGACATACATTTTGTCTAGATAACAACAAAATCTTGACTGGGAGCAATAAGGTGCTGCAGTTTTGGAAACAGAAAATAATCACAAATGTTATTTTTATGTACTCATGCTACTTGTTGCCCTGCTTTTGAGTTCCTGCAGTTAATGTAATTTTTTTTTTTTCAGTTGTCATTTTATTTTTGAAAAAAACTAAAAATACAAAAGGTTAAAAAACTTCAAAAATATAAGGAAAAAGGACTCGTGTTAGAACCACCTTTCATCATTAAAAGAAGGTAAACTGTATGCATGTATATATATATATATATATATATATTTTTTTTTTCTCCAAAAGTCACTAAACGGTGATGGAAACCAAGATTTCTCAGCCTCTCGCCGCAAGAATGACGCCGGCACCATCAATCAATTTGAAAGGTATCCTCTTTCAATCCATAATTTGAAGTACACAGTGGAAAAATAACTATCCAAACACTAAAGGCAACACGTTTCGGCCTGAGCCTTCGACTCGCCATATATATATAAGAAAGAGTGGCTCTCTAAATGAGTAACTGGGTGTGTATGCGGCTGTGTGGGTGAGTGACTGGGTGTGTCAGTGACTGTATCAGTGTTTGAGTGACTGTGCTAGTGGCTGACTGTGGACATGAATGGTTGTGTGAGTGTGTAACTGAGAGTGTGAGTGGCTGTATGGGTGAATGAGTGTGAGTGTGACTGGCTGTATGGGTGAGTGAGTAGTTGTGAGAGTAGATGTCAGTGGGTTTATGTTGAGTGACTTGGAGAGTGAGTGGCAGTATGGGTGAATGAGTGTGAGTGTGACTGGCTGTATGGGTGAGTGAGTAGTTGTGAGAGTAGATGAATGGGTGACTGAGTGGCTGTGTTAGTGGCTGTATAAGTGAGTCAGCGGGTTGGTGAGTGGCTGTATTACTGAGTGTCAGAGAGTCTGAGTGGCTGTATAGCTGAGAGGCTGGGACTGTGAGTTGCTGCATTTGTGAGTGACTGGGAATGTGAGTGGCAGTTTATGTGAATGGGTGGGAGTGTGACTGGTTGTATAGGTGACTGAATAGTTGTGAGAGTAGATGCATTTCAGACTGATTGGCTGTATTCAAGACTGACTGGGTGAATTAGTGGCTGTATGAGTGAGTGATTGGGTGTGTGAGTACCTGTATGAGTGAGTGAGTGGTTATGTCAGTGGCTGTAAAGGTGAGCGACTGGGTGTGTGAATGGCTTTATAAGTGAGTAACTGGGTGTGTGAGTGGCTGAATTGGTGAGTAACAGTATGCATTAGTGTCTGTATGAGTGAGTGCCTGTTTGGGTGAGTGTCTGCATAAGTGAGTAACTGGGTATGTGAATGACTGTATCAGTGATTGAGTGGCTGTGTGAGTGGCTGTAGGAGTGAGTAACTGGCTGTGTGAGCGGCTGTATAAGTGAATGAGTGAGGGTGTGAGCTACTGTATGAGTGAGATAGTGGATGAGTGAGTGACTGGCTCTATGGGTGAGTGACTTGGTGTGTGAGTGGCTATATGGGTGACTTGATGTGTGAGTGAAAATCTGTACGATTGAGTGAGATAGTGGGTGTGTGAGTGGCTGTATGAGTGAGTCAGTGGCTGTGTGACTAGCTGTGCGGGTGAATGATTGGGTGTGTGAGTGGCTGTATGAGTGAGTAACTGGTTGTGTGGTTGGCTGTATGAGTGAGTGACCTGGCACGTGAGTGACTGAATGATTGAGTAAGTGGTTGTTTGAGTGGCTGTATTAGTGAGTGACTAGATGTGTGACTGGATATATCAGTGAGTAAATGGATGTGTGAGTGGCTGTATTGGTGGATGTGTCAGTGTATATATTGGTGAGTGAGTGTGTGAGTGCCTGTATGATTTAATGAGTGGTTGTTTGAGTGGCTGTATTAGTAAGTGGCTAGGTGTGTTAATGCCTATATGAGTGAATGACTGATTGGGTGAGTGTTTGTATAAGTGAGTGACTGGGTGTGAGTGGCTGTAGGGGTTAGTGACTGTGGCATTAGCAGCTGTATGAGTGAGTGACTAGTAGTATGAGTGGCTGTAATGGTGAGTGACTGGGTGTGTGAGTGACTATATGGGTGAATGGCTGGATGTGTGAGTGGCTGTACAGGTGACTGAGTGGCTGTGTTAGTGGCTGTATGAGTAACTGGGTATGTGAGTAGCTGCATGAGGGATTGGCTGGGAGTGTGAGTGGCTCTATGTGTTAGTGACTGGATGTTTGAATTGCTGTATGAGAGAGTGACTGGTTTTGTGAGTGGCTGGGTCAGAGACTGACTTAGGGTGTGAGCACAAGTATGAATGAGTGACTGTATGGGTGAGTGACTGGGTGTGTAAGTTGCTGGATAGATGAGTGAATGGGAGTGTGTATAGCTGTATGGGCGAGTGGCTGCAGATGTGAATACCTGTTTGGGTGAGTGATGAGGAGTATGAGTAGCTCTATGAGTGAGTGACAGAAAGTATGAGTATGTGTGTATGGATGAGTTAATGTGTGCTTGGATGTAAACATGTATGAAAGAGTGTGTGCTTGGGTGTTTCAGTGTATGGATGAGTGTGTGTTTCTGGTGTGTCAGTGTCTGCATCAGTGTGTGTCTGGGTGTGTTAGTGTAATAATGTAGATGTATAAGTAAGTACAGGTATGCTTGACTGTTTTGGAGTGAATGGATATTTGTTTTAGCTTTATGGGTTAGTGATTGGGTGTATCAGTAGTTACATAATAGAGTGACTGGGTGTGTTAGTGTATGTATAACTGAGTGGTTGTATATATTATTGTGTGGGTGAGTGTCTGCATGTGCTAGTACCTGTATTAGTGAGTAAGTGAGTGTGTAAAAATCTGTATGGGTAAATGAACATGTGTAGTAGTAGATGTTTGTATAAGTGACTAAATACGTTCCTGACTATATCAGTAAATGATTGGGTGTATAAGTGGCTGAACAAGTCAGTATTTGGAAATACTGTAAGCCTCTATCAGGGGGTTACTGAATGTTTGAACGGCTTTATGAAACTCTACCTTGTTGTGTACGTTTACATTTTCACTGTGTAGAAGTAGTGAGAAAAAAGTAATTAGGAAATTATTTTGCTACACTAGATACCACTGTTGATCTGTTTTAAAAAACATAACTGAAATATGTTAGTATTAGTTTTTCTAAATCCCTTGATGTAGTTTCAGTTTCTACAATGCATAGGTTCATACTATATACCAAATAGTAATTCGTTATTATGTTGTTTTAGTATTTTACATTATGGTAAATAATTTCCTTGTCCTGTTTTACTCTTCTCAGCTTTTCTACTTGTACACCATAATGAATGTACTGTATAAGGTTTTATCCTTGAAAAGTGGGAAACAAGAATCATAAAGAATATAAAAAGCTCTGTTGTCAGTTCAGCACCTCGTCTTTTCTTTTTCTGGATTAAATTATGATGCTTTTCACATCATTTGGCAATCACAATGGCATCTAGTGTTAGTGAGAATCAGTTGCCACATATTTTTGAACATAGATCTTTGGAGGATCAACACTCAGCTAAGTGGCAATAAATTGCAAGGGAGTATTTCATCATGCCCTGCAGGCAACAGTAAATCATGGAAAAGCATGCCAAGTGCTCTTTATGCAATAAGATCCCCTCCCTCAACATATACTCACGTGGCACTGCAAGTATGTTAACATATCCGAAGAGATATAACTCGAACCACTGTTGGAAAAGAAAAAAGAATACAAATATAACTTAGTACTATATTTACAAAATTCCAGAAACAGAACAGTGCGTGTTAGTTATGCTGTAATAGAAGATCACATTACTGTAAAACATTACATTTTGTCTTTTTTTCTGCTCTCAGCTTTCATACTTGTACAACTTATATGTTTTTTTTTTTAAATAAAGGACCATCATTGAATAGGAGTAGAAACACAATCTTATGGATTATAGAAACAAAAACAAAAAACTGTACAGTATATCATTACAAATAAGTGACACTAGGCATTGCACTCACTAGAAGCACTTAGTCAATTGTTTTACATGCAATTTGTAAACTAATCTACTTAAATGTGTCCAAAAAGTAATTTTCTTATTTTTATACCTTGTACAACAGTGCTAATACATATAAAGGAGATTTTTGTTTCAGAGATATTTTTGAAGACATCACCCCTGGTATGCAGAATGATGTCTAAAAGGCTGATGATCCCTGTAGATATAACTTTTTTCCCAAATATATTTCATTGAAGTTTGGTTGCACAGAAACAAAAGGTGACAATGTGAATAGCTGTTTTTGTATCAGTTTAAGGTTAAAATAATTGCATTGTGTCCATCCAGTTTCACTCTTTGGTAAGACAGTGTTGTGATTAAATTCTTCATAGAAGATAAGAAGATCTTCAATTTTTGCTCTGGTAGGCCAAATGATGTATAAAACACTGGCGATCCAAGTAGAAGAAAATCATAAATTATTTTTTTCCACAAATACTCCTTAAAATTTTGGTTGAAGACCAAAAAAGTAAATATTTCATAGTCTGAAGGGCAGTTTTAGTTTGAATATAAGGTTGCTGTCATTTCATTCCATCTATACAGTTTCAGTCTTTAAATAGACAGTGGAGTGTCCTGATGTCAAAATAACTCATTTATGAAGAATAATAGCTATAGATGTATAGGTTTTCCAGAAATTTTAATGTTTCCAGCTTTGAAGTTTGTAATTTCAGTTTCCAATTTAGATCCATCTGCTCTGCAATGTTGTAACATTAGTATAAGGTATTTTCCATTTCTTTGTAGATACAATGTGGACATAACATTTGATCACCAATTTGGGTAGGCCATATTTTGTTTGGCGTTTTTAATCAATCTGTCAAAAGGTACAGATTTACAATCCAGTAGTGGTAAGTTCAGAAATCGCTCCGAATTCATTTGAGTACCAGTTGTAAAAGAGCAATATTCACAGTCATGGTTCCATTTGTTAGTCAGTCCAACTAACTCAATAGTTACTTCTTCTTCTTCTAATACTCCAAGGACAACCATTATAAATTATTGTGCATCTTGTTGAGCATTGAGAGTAAACACTACATGTATCTACAAGGTCTTGAATGCCTGAAGCAGAATATATTTAAGTCCTATCACAGAGTAAATGTTGGAAAAAAAATATACATTGCAGAACAAAATCTGTTATCAGTTTTTGGTTGAATTTCATTTACAATTGTGGCAAATGAAAGAGTACATTGAGAATAACATTTGCATAGCACTTGACACCTGAACAATTTTCCAACTCTTAACCTACAATATCTCCCTCATGTTCCAGTTTTTTCTTCTTAACAACTTTTAACTTCTCCTTTTTTTCCCTTTGTTCTTGATTATCTGTCAACTCTTTTGTAAGCTTCCACTTCGGACAGATTACCTGTTTTTCATAAATAGGATACTGATCTAAATGAGAAGCGTATAGACTTCTTAACTGATTGTACTCTCTTACAAAGCTTGTACCAGCACTAACTTTCCTATCATCAAATTCAACCAAAAACAAACCAGACAATGCTCTAACTCAGGATAATGCTACATATGAAATGCTTTTTTAAATACTGGACTTCCAATATTAATGAAAGCTGTGTCTACACTCAAACCTTGAGATTTATGGATAGTTACAGCATATGCTAGAGATAGTGGGAACTGTTGTCGCCAGACATATAATTCCTTTGCAAGCAAAAAATGTTCAGTACACTGGCCAATCTGCTTCACACCATCAATCTGATCTGATTTTACAGCCAAATATTTAACCTTGTCTCCATTTAGAAAATTAATGAAATGAATAACTTTATCTACAGCACCATTTACTAACCCTTCCTTAACATTTAAGTTATGCCACCAAATTACTCAACAGTTTTTGCATATGTGTAAACTCTTTTCTAATCCTGCAGTCCTCAATACAGACTGCTCCAAATATTCCAATTTGGCTTGTAGTTTTTTCAGTTAGCAGTACTGTTACTCCCTAGTGTTCCATTTTATCAGTAGCTATAATTTCCAAAATATCTTCTTTCTCCAGTTTCAGTAATTGTTTGGAAACGTTAGGGCACTCTTGGGGTGTTGGCATTAAACGGACTATGGATTTATCTTCTTCAATTAATCTGTACATTAGTTGGGCTGCTGTGATGTTAGATGAAAATAGTTTCTTGATAAGTCGACTTTCTAAAGCACATTTTCCCTCCTTTGTCAGAACTCCTACTCTGATATCTTAAGAATATTTCCATATTCCACATAAGATGCTCGACTCATATTTTTCACTAGTTCCTTGTATTAGAAGTTTAACTAAATATCTACATTGTCAATACTTTCCCAAAGATTTCTTGTTTCATTATGGAGAATTTTCTTGAAAACAGACTGCCCTTTTATGGTGATAAGTTGCAGTGGTAACCAAACACAATTAAATGCTTTCATCCAAAGAGCATATGACAGTCTGTTTTTAAAGGCTGCTGCATTGTCGAGTGTATGAAGGTAAGAATTAAGGGGCACATTTACACTCCACTTGCGTTGAATTTGTATCATTTGTTTACACAAATTTTGCGCAAACCTAACTCCATATTTATATTTTGACATTAGACCCATCTAACAGCAAAATATTGGAGTTTGCACCATTCTTTAGATGTGTGAACCTACCTTGCGTCAATGAGATGCAAGGTAGGCGTTCCCATCTAAACAATGGTGCTGTCCCCATAGCCCCATATTTATCCCCCCATGTTAAAATGACCCAAGGGTCAGAGGAGGGGCTAAATAATGGTGCAAAGCTTGCAATTTAACGCCTGGGTCAGACCAGGCGCTAGGGGACCTGTGTACCCATTTCCATGGTTAGACAAAATGGAATGGGTCCACAGGTGCCCTCCCTAAGCCCCAGGAAGACCCCCACCCACACCAAAGGGGCAGAAGAGGATGGGGGGGACCATCTCACGTAAGTAGTGTAAGTAGAGGTAAGTATTTTTAAAACATTTTCAAAGTGCCATTGGGGGCCCTGAAATGGGCCCCTCTCCATGGGACTAGGTGCAATAGCCATGCCCAGAGGACCCTTGTCTCCTGTGCTGGCCATTGGGGTGGTGGGCATGACTCCTGTCTTTTATATGACAGGAGTCATGTGGTATGGATGGTTTTGAGTCAGGAAATGACTTTAGGCTGATTAAAGGTATTTTTGTTCCTCTAACCAGCCTAACGTCATTTTTTGATGCAAAAATTCCTTCCCCCATACCGCCATCCCCACCCAGTTAACGTCATTTTCCCAGATGCTAGCCCGCCCTTCGTGCTGGCTTGAGGGATTCCATAAATCTGGGACCCGGCTGGCGCTCTGGAATGACGCAAGGCGACGCTATACTTTTTGCAACAAAACTGCTTTTGCGCAGTTTTGCATAAAAAAGTATAAATATGGGCCTAAGTTTGAGACAATGCTCATCTCTTTGATGATTAAAAGATTAAGGGGGTCATTCCGACCCCGGCGGGCTAAGCAGACAGTGAAAATCTTTGTGGGGCCCTGTTAGGGGGCCCCTGCACTGCCCATGCCAGTGGCATGGGCAGTGCAGGTGCCCCCAGGGGCCCCACGACACCCGTTCCCGCCAGCCTCTTCCTGGCGGTGTAAACCGCCAGGAACAGGCTGGCGGGAAGGGGGTCGGAATCCCCATGGCGGCGCTGCTCCCTGGGCCAGGGGAAAACCAGCAGGAAATCGCCGGTTCCCCTTTTCTGACCGCGGCTTTACCGCCGTGGTCAGAATGGCCCGGGAAGCACCGCCAGCCTGTTGGCGGTGCTTCCTCTGCCCTCCACCCTGGCGGTTTGAAACCGCCAGGGTCGGAATAAGGGCCTAAGTTTCTCCAATACTCCTGACACCTCATGACAAGCTTCACAAGATAACATCTGATATTCCAGTTTATTGTCATGTTCAACAGGAAGCATAAGTAGCCAAAGTAAAGTAATTCCTTCAATGATGTGTGCAGCTAATCCTGTTGGTGATGTTACTACACATGAGAAATGTATTTCTGTTGTCTTCTGTACATAAACAATGAGAACTTTAATTACAAAGCTTTTCCCGGTGCTAGCTTGAACACTGATGTATAGCAGTAGTGGGTTAAATGAAGACCATTCACATTGTTTCTTTTTATGCAGTAATCGGTGCTCTATTTTGTCATTTACTTCAACATAAATTTCTTTCTGTTTGGGATTCAGTTGTGCTACTAACTGTTGGAAATCAGCAATTTCCTATTGTGCTTGTTGCATTGTAGTCTCCACCTCACTCATAGCTATGGCTGCTTCATTATGAATAACTGGTTCTCCAAGAGGGTCTTGACTCAGTGGTCCAGAATTTTGTCTGCTTTGTGAACTCTCCTTAGCTATCTCAGCTACAATGGTTTCGTCCTGTTCAGTCTCATGTTTCAACATTTGCAAGTAGTTTGGAAAGATGGAACACTCAATGCTGTCTTTCACAGCGTTAAAAGAGTCTTTGTATAAGTCATAAACCCTCATTATGACATTGGCGGTAAATGCCGCTTACCGCCACGGTGACAGCGGCCATCATACCGCCGCAGTGGTGAATATCTGTTTGCCATATTATGATACACACACATGAATCCAACAGAACACAGCCACATACACAAATACGTCAGCCCAAAGGTCAGTGATAAAGTGGCGGAGCCAACACCCATACCGTTACGCCAATAAAACAACACCCATGACATTATGACCCACAAAACACCACAGCAGAACTTCAACGGCAGTAAACCATTGGCGGTACATACTGCCACGCTCAGAATGGACACTGTTAGACCTGACAGCCTTAGGGTGGTCTCCCCTAGCTTTTTGCCCGCCTCCCTCCACTTTTTAGATGCTGTTTTTGCTGGTTTTAAGACTCTGCACACTTTACCACTGCTCGTACTAAAGTGCATATACTCTCTCCCTTTAAACATGATAACATTGGATCATACCCAATTGGACTATTTAATTTACTTATAAGTCCCTAGTAAAGTGCACTATATGTGCCCAGGGCCTGTAGATTAAATGCTACTAGTGAGCCTGCAGCACGGATTGAGACACCCACTTAAGTAGCTCCTTAACCTTGTCTCAGGCCTGCCATTGCAAGGCCTGTGTGTGCAGTTTCACTGCCAATTCGAATTAGCATTTAAAAGTACTTGCCAAGCCTAAAACTCTCCTTCTTCTACATATAAGTCACCCCTAAGGTATGCCCTAGGTAACCCATAGGGCAGGGTGCTGTGTAGGCAGAAGGCAGGACATGTACCTGTTTAGTTTACATGTCCTGGTAGTGTAAAAGTCCTACATTTGTTTTTATACTGCTGTGAGGCCTGCTGCCTTCATAGTCTAACATTGGGGCTGCCCTCATACATTGTTTGAGTGATAGCTGCTGATCTGAAGGGAGTAGGAAGGTCATATTTGCTATGGCCAGAATGGTGATCCAAAATCCTGCTGGCTGGTGAAGTTGGATTTAATATTAGTATTTTACAAAAGCCACTTTTAAAAAGTGAACATTTCTCTGCACTTCTGTGCCTTACAATCCACGTCTGGCTGGGCTCAGTTGACAGCTCCCTTGTGCATTCACTCAGACAAACCCAAACACAGGATACTCAGCTCACTTGCGTACATCTGCATTTTGAATGGGTCTTCCTGGGCTGGGAGGGCGAAGGGCCTGACACTTACATGTTAAAGGACAGTAGCCTGCCCTCACACAAAGGACTGCCATACCTCCTACTGGGTCTCTGTCAGACAAGATTGAACTGAAAGGGGACCTAGTGCACTTCTTAGCCACTCTTTGAAGTCTCCCCCACTTCAAAGGCACATTTGGGCATTTAAACAGGGCCTCTGCCCCTACCAACTCAGACACTTCCTGGAGAAGAGAACCTGAATCAGAACCTGCATCCTGCCAAGAAGACCTGTCTGGATGCTCAAAGGACTCACCTGTCTGCTTTTTGTGAAGGACTGCTGCCTTGCTGTTGCCCTGCTGCCTTGCTGCTCTTTGGCTGTGGTGAAGAAGTTCTCTACAAGGGCTTGGATAGAGCTTGCCTCCTGTTCCCTGAAGTCTCAGGACCAAAAAGACTTCACCTCTACAAGAAGGACTCCTTGTGCAGCGAAAATCGACACACAGCCTGCCAGAAATGCTGCACAGCCTTCATCGCGGTGAAAAATTCACTGCACGCCAAACCGGAATGATGCAGCCTGACTTCGCAACAAGAAGATCAATGCAGTGCCAGCGTAGCGACTGGAAATTTGACGCACGCCCCACTGGATCGACGCACAGCCGAGCCAAAACGATGCAGCCCGACTTCCAGAGAGGAATCAATGCAGTGCATGTTTTGCTGTAGAAATTTCCACGAAACACCCACCGGATCAACGCAGCCCCTGTGACTTCATCCTGTCAGTGCCAGAAATCCACGCATCGTCCCCGGGGCATCTGAAAACCCCACAACCCGAAGAGGATCCAAGACCGAGCACCGGAAATCGACGCAAAGCCATCTCTGCGTGAAAATTAATGACGTATTGCTGTGTGCGGCCCGAGAAATCAATGCACACCTCCCTGTTTTCCATGCATCTCCTCCTCTGTGGTTCTTTGAGGAGATTTTGATCGCAAACCAGGTCTTGCAGCCATCAACACCACCCTGATCTCCATAGCAGGGGTGCTGACAGAAATGGCCAACATCATGAGGGAAGCAACAGCACACCAGCGGGCCCCTACCACTAGCGAGTCCATTGACCAGCCCTCCACTTCCATGACAGCTAGTGGGCAGGAGTCCCCACCACAGGACCCGCAGGCCACCAGCATCCCTCACCCTGCAGAAGGTGAACCACTCTTCAAAATTTCCCTGAAACCCAGACAGAAGCCAGAGACACTTGCTAAGACCCCGCCAGGAAATGGGACTCTCCTGATTGTCGCCCTTGTGTCCCACTTAGTCACCTTGTCCACTTTGCTCCCTTTCCAATGGCCCCTTGGGCACTGTACCTGTGTTACAAACAAACTGGAACAATACCCTTGACTTCAACCATCACCCCATTCCATTGCACTTTTCCCTCAATTTCTTAGCACTACAATAAACACCCTTGAACACTAGTAATTTATGTTTTGAAAATGTGCATTTAAGGAAACAGTCACATCCAATGCACATGAGCTGTACACTGTGAGAACATAGAAATAATGACCTGTAGCTGGTTGTAGTCAGCACATCAGTACACATTTGTTATATCACCAACATCTGTAAAATGACGAACCATAGGTGATAGTAAGTTGAGATAATATGGAAGTCAATACCATCATGCCACAGCCACACAGAATACACCAATAGTCACAGAAATGTGCAGTTGCCCTGTCTCACCTATATGTAATTGGAAGTAGTGATGGATGAGTGGAAACTCTTACAATTCCTGAACACCTGTTCATTCTGGCAGGGGGGGACAAACATAATATATGTACCATCAATCGCCACAATAATATTGGGGATATGTCCCTTTGCATAGAATCCAGCCTTCACAGTGGCAAAATCTTCCATCTGGGGGAAAGCAATGTAGCTGCACATGTGTTTTACCAGGGCAAACAAGACTCTTGCTACCATGATTGAGAACATTGGCTGTGACATTCCTGCTGCCTAGATCACTGTCACTTGGAAGAAACCAGTTGCGAAGAAATGGAGCACTGACAGAACTTGCACTAGATGGGGGATCTCAGTTGGATGATGGATAGATGAGATCAGGTCAGGCTCCAATTGGGCACACAGCTCTGAGATTGTGGCCCTGTCCAGTCTATAGGTGAGGATAATGTGCCTGTCCTCCAGTGTACCCACGTCTACAAGGGGTCTGTACACAGAGGTAAGTCTCCAACTCCTATTCATCTGCAGAGGTAGGCATCTAAGGGACACAAGAGTGAGTGGGCTGTCAGAATTAGAACAGTGGAACCACAACTTCAGTAGAGTTGGTGCACTTATGTAATGGGAGTGTCAATGGCGAGTTATGTGCCAATCTAATCAGTGAAGCAGTTATTGGCGATATTACTGTCTTCCCCTGAAATGGCAACCACCTGTCCTGTATGTAGGGACAGGTGGAAGGGAGGTAATTCCGCCGACTTTGAGCGTTGTGGCGGAAGGCGGTCTTGCACCGCCGTGCAATTCCTTGTTGGATAGTATGGGGCCGCAGACATGACCGCCATTTTCTATCTGATTTCTCACTTGTTTCCTGACCGTGTGCTGCTGTGACTTGTGTCTGGAACCTACCATGGCCCGTGTGACCAGGGAAAGGGCCCCTGCATTCACTTTGGAGGAGTTGGAGGAGCGACTGGTGGATGGGGTCCTACCCTAGTACGAACTGCTGTATGGGCCTCCAGGCCAACAGGCGCGTACACTTTGGGCACGATGCATGTGGGAAGGATGCATGGGGATGTGTGTGCAAGCATCGTGAAAGGGGGGTATGGGGGATGTCTTGTGGGGGTGTACATGTTGTGCGCTGGGCGATGTGTCTGCAAATGGTGATGGAAATGGGTATGGTGGGCCATTTGTGTGACAGGCTGGACTGTTTGTTTAACAGTATTCTCCTGTCTGTATTGCCTCTTCAGGTCAGCGCCCATCAAAAGAAGGGATTATGGCGTGCCATAAATAAGGACGTGCAAACCCTGGGGGTCTATGGTAGGTGGAGCACCCACTGTCGGAAACGGTGGGAGGACCTGAGACGCTGGGAATGGAAGACCGCGGAAGCCCAGCTTGGGATGGCCTCCCAACGAGGAAGGGGTGCCTGTCAGACCCTGAACCCCCTGATGGCCCGCATACTGGTGGTGGCCTACCCTGAGCTGGATGGGCACTTGAGGGAATCACAGCAGCCACAAGGGGGTGAGTACAGTGGTTATCATTACATATATTGGCAGGTGGGGTGGTACCCGGTTGATGGATGTGTGTTAGTGGGTGCCCCTAAGGCCAGGCCAGACATTGCAGCATGGGTCATCTCAAGGGTAATGGGTTTATGGCAAATACAGGTAAACTAGCTTGTTAGCAATCCATTTCAGGCAGGGCATCATGGGTCCCAGGAGTGCTGCAGTTGGCGGTTTGTGGCCCTCATCTTACCTTAGTAACTAGCCATAAGACTGGCAGTGCAATGCATAGTGCTTAAGTCTGTCTCCGTGTGTGTGATGGTGATGTGTATGCCACCTGTGGTGTTGGTACAGTCGTTGATCCAGTGTATCCTTTGTCTCTCTCTCCCACTTTCTTTGTTTGTCATCCTGTCCTTGTGTGCATTAGCAACATCTGGCAGAGGAGCAGGGGCACCAGCAACAGATGGAGCTGCATCCCACAGGACCCAGGAGGCAGAGTCTACTGAGGCAGAGGGAACCAGTGGGACAGAGGGTGAGGAGAGCACCACAGCAGAGACTGGAAGTGACAACACAGACTGATACCTCCTCCGATGGAAGCTCCCTTGTGGTGGCGGACACCTCTGTGACCACCCCAGATGGAGGTTAAGCCGCCACCCCTGTACCAGCACCACCCTCCCATATGCCCCTCAGCAAGTTGCCCGTGCCCGCTCACCCAGGTTTGGGCATCTTCTTCGCCCCAGGCACCTCAGGCCCTGCCCCAGTCAGCCCTGCTGCCCTGAGTGAGGAGGCTATTGACCTCCTGAGATCCATCTCTGTAGGGCAATCAACCATTGTGAATGCGATTCAGGGGCTGACATCCCAGATGCAGCAATGCAATGCATTCCTGAAGGGCATTCACAGTGAATTGGCGGCCCAACAGAGATTGATTCAGGCTCTGGCCTCCTCTCTGATGGCAGCCATTGTCCCTCTTTCTACCGTTCCCTCTCCACCTACCACTTCCCAGGCCCATTCTCCTCAAACCCAACCTATCCCAGACACACATACAGACGAGCATGCACACAAGACAACAACCAAGAGTGGCACAGGCAAACACAAGCACTACACTTCAACCCACAAGCACTCACACAAACACCATACAGTTGCAGACACAACAACATCCACTGCCCCCACTGTCTCCCCCTCCTCCTCCTCCCTCCCAGTCATGTCCACAATCATAACTGCATGCACTATATCAACATCCACCAGCAGCATCACCACACCAGACAGCACACACACCTCACTAGCAGACACCTCTACAACAGCCATGCACATGTCCCCTCTGTCCTCTCCCACCCTGTCTGTCCCCCCCTCCTAAAGGACACAAACGCAAGCACTCAGACACCCAACAGCCATCCACCTCACATTAGCATACAGCCCATGCACCTGCAACCAAATCCAAAAGAAATACACCTCCGACAACCAATCCTTCTACCTCCACTCCCATCACTCCTCCCACCCCACCATCCCTAAAAACGTTTCCTTGCCCAACTTGAGCTCTTGCCTCCCCCTGTCCATCTCGTATGAGCAGGGTACCAAGGACCCAGCCAGCAACTCAGCCAAACAGTCCACGGAGACAGTGGTGGCACCACCTACTCGTGGTGGTAAGGATACCACACCTCCATGTAAGAAGGGGAAGGAGCCTAGACCTCCAGGCAAGAAGGGGAAGGAGCCTGCACCTCCATTGAAGAAGGGGAAGGAGCCTGCACCTCCAGGCAAGAAGGGGAAAGCGTCTGCACCACCATCCAAGAAGGGGAAGGAGCCTGCACCTCTATCCAAGAAGTGGAAGAAGCCATCCACCCCTGCCAGGAAGGTCAAGGAATCCACACCCCATGTAATGGAGGAAATGAAGCCCTCTGCTCCAGTGGAGGCTATCAGGGTGACACCTCCACCACCACCAGCGGTCACGAGGCCCCCGCCGCCAGTTGAGAAAGTGCAGCCCTCACCACCTGTAGAGGCTGCCCAGGAGCCACTGCCATCCACACCACACTGCAGCCATCACCAACTGCAGAGGCTGCCCAGGCGCAACCACCATCCACCACCACACTGTAGCCATCACCTACTGCAGAGGCTGCCCAGGAGCCACCACCATCCACAACCCCACTGCAGCCATTACCAACTGCAGAGGCTGCCCAAGGGAAACCGCAATCCACCACCACCCTGCAGCCATTACCAACTGCAGAGGCTGCCTAGGCGGAACTGCCATCCTCCACCACACTGCAGCCATCACCAACTGCAGAGGCTGCCCAGGAGCCACCGCCATCCACCAACACACTGCTGCCATCACCAGCAGCGGACGTCATGAAGGTCATCCTCCAGGGGCTGCTGTACAAGGAACCCCCTCGAGAAGCAGTGGGGAAGTCACCCACCTGAGAGACTATGGCCTTGCACTCCCCAGGACAGAGCAATGGGCATGTTGCCCCCTCCAGAACCAGTGGGAAAGTCACCAACTCCAGAGACTGGGACCTTGCACTCCCCTGGACAGAGCAATGGGCATGTTGCCCCTCCATGACCAGTGTGAAAGTCATCCACTCTAGAGACTGTGGCCTTGCACTCCCCAGGACAGAGCAATGGGCATGTTGCCTCATCCAGAAGCAGTGGGCAAGTAACCCACCTTAGAAACTGTGGCCTTGCACTCCCCAGGACAGAGCAATGGGCATGTTGCCCCATCCAGAACAAGTGGGCTTGTTCCCGAATCCAGCTGAGTTGTCCCCCTCCCCCTGAGGTGCGTGCCCACTTGCAAACTGATGCCCCTGCAGAGTTCTATCCAGATTATGTCAGAATTCAAGTTGGGCTTTAGACTGTGACCTATGGCCATGTGGGCCCTTTGAACTTTTGACTGGGCAGTGTCCCTTTGTGTACATGTGTACATATCTGTTTAATTGTCAATTCGATATTTATTAGTTGTTGATATGAATACATTCACTTTGGTTAATTCCTGTTGTCCTTGCACTATTCTGCCTTGTGTCGTGCACCATTGTTTTTCGTGTGCAGCTGGTTGTGTGTGTGGTGTATGTGTATCTGGTGTGTGTTGTACGTGTGTGTGTGTCACTCTTGTTTTCCTCCCTCCGTCCCTTGTGTGCTAGGTGGCTGTACTCACCGTTGTCGTCTTCGACGGCGTTGGTGTTCCAGGTGGAGCATAACGTAGAAGATCATCGGGAAGACTTGCAGTTCGGCGTCCATGGCAGCGCTGTTCTTCCCTGTGTCTCCGATGGTGAGTCAGTTTTCTTCTGTGCAGTGTTTCTGCCAGGCTTTTGATGACGTTGGTACCGCCCCGGAAAAGGTGGTGGTTTGCAGTGTCATAATATGGTGGGCGGTACTTTGTCTCCCGCTTGGCTGTTGGTGGCAACCGCCGTGGTGAGTGTTGTTTCCGACCTGGTGGTTGGTATGGGGCATTGGATGTCTATGGGACTTATCACCGCCATGGTCATCATTTATTGGTAGCTACTGCCAGCCTGTTGGTGGTATTACTGTGATTTTATCACTCACCGCCAGTGTTGTAATGAGGGCCATAGTCTCCAAGTAATTCTGATTCAGCACACCAAGGCTTGAACAATTGTAAAAGTGCCAAGTAGAAAAACTCTCTTTTGTCTGGATTTTGGCAATTAAGGGCCTGATTATGACCTTGGCAAATGAGATACTCCGTCACAAACATGACGGTTATCCCCTCGCCTTAGGCTATATTGGAACTTGTAATACGGTGGATGGGATATCCTTCACATTTGTGATGGAGAATCCCATCTGCCCAGTGTGAGAAACTGGCACCTTGCAGCAGTACCCCCCACTTTCTGGCTGTTTTTTTTATGCAACTTGGACTGGAGTGCCCTGGCATCCTGCTAACCAAGTTCCTAGTGCCAGTGTTCTTTCCCTAAAAATATTGTAAAAGTAATTGGATACACCTTTAGCTACCACTATAAGTCCCTAGTAAAAGGTACTTAGGCACCCACGGCATGGGGGACTGTGGGTAGGGTCCTGAGGGCAGCAGCATTGATTGTGCCACCCACTAGGACCATGCATCCAGATGCACCCAGCACTGCCATAGCAGGCTGAGTGTCCTGGTGCAAACCCAGAACTCAAACTTGTCATGACACACTCTCTGTGTGACTGTCCACCATACACTGCATTTACTAGGGCTAAGACAACCCTCTGGCAGGCCTTTTAGCCCTAAGGCAGGGTGCTCCATATTATATGTGAGGGTATAGCTGCATGGGCAATATGCTCCCACTGTGTCCCTGCCAAGTCTGGGACATGGTGAGTGAACAAAGGAGCCATTTTAATATATGTGTTGGACACTGGTCAACACAAGTTTCCCAGCTACATAATGGCTATTCTGCTCCCTGGGTTGTCAAACAATTCAGAATGATAAATCCAATCTGGCACCAGTGGTGGATTTATCATAAAATGTACCCAGGGGTCACCTTATAAGTGCACCCTGCAAAAGCTAACTATCCTGGCATGATTGCTGACTGGTTCCAACCAGCATGCCACATCCAGACAGCCGATACACAAACCTTGGGAGAGAGCCCTGTCTCTCTGGTTTGTAAAACAATGCCCTTCATGGGTAGAGGAGCTAACATCCCCTCCCTCAGAAATGTACACTGCCCTGGCAGTAAGCTTTAAAGGGCTACCACCCTTGAAACTCGACCCCCAGGTCTTCTGCTAGCAGCAGATGGCCTCTCCCTTTGCAAACCCCTACTTTTGTAGGGAGCAAAGGTGGGAAAAAACACAAAGGGTAGGAGGAGTGGTCTCACTGAGCATGCACCACGTCTAGGGGCTTGCAGGCAAGTGGACCCTCCATTTCATTTTCCTCCATGTTGGATGGCAGGAAAATAGCCAATTAGGTTTAGGGTAGTGACTGTTCCCACAGGAAGTGGTCACTGTAGTGGGTGTAGCCACCCAAGGGTAAGTGTTCCATTGGACATTATAAGGTTTCCCCTAAAACTCCCAGTATTTAGTGGACATCCCTAGACCAAGAAATCAGATTTGAAACGACAAAGAAGACCAGCACTAAAGAAGATCCAAAGCAAGAGAACTGTGGATCTGCTGTTCAAGAAAAGGCACCACACCCTGCCTGCTGCACCCAGGACCCAGAAATTACCACTGAGGAGGAGCTGGACACTGGACTGACCCCAAGAAAGCCAGGACACCTCCAGGCTTCAAAAATCACCCCAGATTTCCCTTCTGAATGGAGGCATCACTCAACAACCAAGCAAGAACCAACAAGCCAGTGAGGGTCACTTCACCGACTAGCCAATATCTCCACAACCGGAAGTCACAGCTGGACCCGACAAATAACCAACAACAGCCCTGATGCAACCTACAAGTGTGCCAAGCTTGTTGGCACTGCACCCTCTAGTGGCCAAGTTACATTAATACCCTGGGTACTGGTCACCTGAAATCAGACAACCTGAAAACCTGCTCCCTCGTAAATGAGAAAAGATCAGGACGAAGTGCCCTATCAAGGAACTTCAGGCGTAAGCAGCCTTCAAAGAGACTCAGCTACAAAGGACTCCATTACACATAGCTCCTGGATCTCCAACTCACCCTCCATCCGGCTGCCGTACGTCCTGCAACGAGGAACCAGCTGTGTTTCCAACCCCTTGCAACTTTGACAGCCCTAGGGGTCCCAAGGCACCACCTTTAGGTTTGCAAACCATCTCCTTTTCCAGGTGGCCCCTCCAAGTGGCCCTGTGCCAAGAGACTTTCCAGCCTCCGGAGGCTCTCCAGCTGGCAAAAGGTGCCCACCGACTGCTTTGATCATCCTGCAAAAGAAGGGAGTGGTAATCCAACTGTTCGATTTTTAATGCATTTTTAAATGTGACTCCTGATTGATTCCTATGGTGTGTAATTATGCGCAGAAAAACTAACATTATAAAAACTTTGAAAACCCATAACTCTAAAAGTACTTAACATATGTTAACCATTTTGGTCTTAAAAATGATATAAAAGTCTGAAGTATGTTCATAAATTCTGGTCTCAAGTTATTCATTGAGTGTGTGTAGTACATGATTGATATTGTGAGTACAACAAATGCTTAGCACATCTCCTGCAAAAGCCTAACTGCTCGACCAGCTACCTTACAAATTGAAACCTTAGGTGGGCTAATTTTTACCCCTGGAAACCAACATGTGATTGCCTGGACCCCTTGCAAAGTGTGCCTAGTTTTAAACCAAGGTCATAATCAGGCCCTAGGTTTTCTGTGGTTAATTAGATTTACTTTGGTGTGTCTCACCAAAAAAACATCACATCCAACTACTACAGATTTCCCTTCTTTTATGTTTTCTGCTACATTGCTTCAATATCTGTAAAAATGAACTACTTTGCAAAGGAATATGTTGTTTAAATGTAGCTCCTATTTGGGTAGTATGTGTCCAGCATATTAGATTTAACAATGTCTCTACTTTCCGGCTCAAACATTGCTAGATACTGAATTTCTGGGAAAGGCTTCAAAACTCCATTTCACCTGTTTGCAAGCCCTAAACTTACTCAAACAATTCCCCTTAACTTTTAGAACAAACTGGCCAAGCTCAACCAATCTGAGCACCCATAGGATTCTATTTCTCTGTGGGAAGGCATTTTCAAGATTAAACTACATCATTTTTTGGTAAGACTCTTTTCTGCAGAAATCTCCTCCCACATCTCTTTCATCTCTGTCTTTGTCATATATGAAGTGATGTAATGAGCAACAGCAATGGAGTTGTCTGCAACAAACTGTATATCCATGTTCACATTACACATCTTCAAAATGATTGGATTTTAGGCAATAAAGTACTTTGAGGCTTCTGTTCTTCTCAGGTTGTGTTTTTTGGTTATTTTCATGTCAGTGAATGTCCGACTACAGATAGCAGCTATTTACTTTTCCTTGTGAAATGATGAGTCAAGGGAATCCAAAATGACATTTTGTATAAAATGTACCTTTGCATTTGTATTTTCAATGACAGTTATTCCCACATGTATGTCTTTGGAAGTGCAGAACTTGTTTCCTCAAACCTTTTTCGTCATTGTCTTTTGGGATGGCCCATGTCACATACTGTTTTATGAAAGACAGGACAGACTCATTATTGTCTGTTCCAAATTTTGGTTCATCTTTTATCCATAACAACATTTGAATATGAGGAGCACCTCTTAATTGGTATTCTTTCCTCCAAAAGAAATCAGTTACTTCATATTAAGGAGGATTTGTTTTGTTGCGGATGAAAAACATCATGGCTTGAAACTGGTGGTTAAAATATCTGCAAACATTAGCAGGATCCAAGGAACAAAGCTCTCCCGCTGTCTTCACTTTAATGTTCTTAATATTAGAGCTTTTTTCACTCAAAACAGCACAACTGAGTGTCAAAAACCAAGTAAGCGCACCTAGATTTCTCAACATATGTTTCAACTAACCATGACAATGATGCCAATACCCTGTGCCATGCTGGCTCACCATCAAATTGATCAAGCTGTATTCCAACTTTTCATCCTTTCCAAAAACCTTTGTCAATAAACTCCCTTACTGAAAGGTTTGGAAGATGTATTCCTGTCTTCAATATAAAATTTACAGCATAGGAAATTCTGAAGAAGTCACTCTTAAACAGAAGATGGAATATGTATAGAATGTACATGGTGAAATCTAGGATCATCTGAAGATAAACTGGCTGACCAGTATTCAGCTACTGGTATCTGTACATGGCAGTCATTATAGCATTCACCTTCTCCAGTGGGTAACACTTGTGGAGAACAGTAAGCCTCTATACTTTTCTCCCATACACTCATGGGAGCACATTTTCCTTGCATCATTTGAAAAAGATCAATAGCATCACCAATACCTTCTTCAAAATGCAGAACATGGATACTGTACTATTCATTAATGTATTCTGATCTCAATCAATCCACCTTTTTAATCTTACCACTTGATGGTAATGGGTCATCCTCGATATGTGCTATATCTTGAATAGCATCAGTATTATTATAATAAATATTATTTTGTACCAGGTATAACATTGCTTTTTTTACTCGATTAACAGCCACTAACAATTGCCATTCTTCTGTACCCCTACAGTTTCAATATTCTTTTTGAAGTCTAATGGCAAGTACACAACAGTGCCTTTAAGACTTTTCTGTAGCTGTTGGAGGTAATTTCTCTGTTTTTGGTTCTATACGAACTATAGCTTGGGAAGAATGTTTACATTGTAAAAGAATCAATCCATAAACATTAATACCTGTTTTCTGTTCCTCTACACCTAGACACACCAAATCCTCATTTTTCCTACTCATTAAAGTACTTTGAGGCCTCTGTTCTTCCCAGGATTTGTTTTTCGTTGATTTTCATGTCAGTGTATGTCTGACTGCAGATAGAAAGCTCTTTGCTGTTCATTGTGAAATGACGGCTCAGTACTGGAAGTATGTTTCCATTCACCATTGAACATTTTGCAGAAGTTACTTCTATTCACAAGTCTTTTTCTTTGGCTTCTTTTCCTCATAGACAACATATTTTATACAGTGTTCTCATTCTGCTCAGAATCAAAATAACCAGTTTCCTCTTGAAGGCAACAGCCTTATCAACTACAGCTTCAACACACTACTTTTGTTTGATTGCTTCTCTTCTCCTTTTATACTGCTTCATAGTTTTTATGAGATTCTAAATTACTCCACTGTGGAACCTTCTCTTATTTCCTTAAACTGCTTCTGTCTTCTGCTTAACGTATCTGCTTTCTTGTTTAATGTTTCACTCTTAATGCCATGCACTTTTTTCTATTTCTTGGTTAATTTAAACTGCTGCTTTCTATTCATTTGCTTTTGCTCACTCTGTAGTTTTCACATACTATTCTCAGAAACCTTTTTGCTTTCTTACCAGCAGTTCTTTTCTCTTTGATTATATTCTCTGCATTTTGCCCTTTTTGTTTCTCAATTGTGAGGAGATATAAACGTTTCCTCTGTTGATTTATTCTTTAAGTTTCTGATAGCATTGTAATTCTCTTCTATTAAGTTGTAGTAGATGTCTGCAAAGAGAAAACAAATGATTGCAGTTAGATTTTCTTTACAAACTTTTTAATCATTTTTTTAAATGATTTAACTGATGCCATAAACAGTTATATTACTATGCTATAGCCACTCTAACTCTGTTATCTATCATGCTAATATCAGTGTCTCTATGCCTGTGTCAGTAGATCCATCAGTGTGTGCCTGGGTATACTATTGTATGCATCACTGTGTTCCTGGGTGTCTGACCATATGTACTAGTGTCTGTTAGGGCTTTATACTATATGCAAAAATCAGTGTCTGGGTGTGATTCTTAATAGAGAAGTATGACTGATTCTGTCAGTGTATGCATATGTGTGTCTTTTGCTGTGTTAGTGTATGTATGACAATGTGTCTGCATATGTCAGTCTCTTCTTTACTGTCTGCTTCATTGTGCACGTGTATATATCAGATTATGTGCAAGTGTTCTACTCTACCCATCTGAATGTACAAGGGTGTGTCAACATATGTACCACTTTCTTCCTGGGTGTGTCACTGTATGGGCCAGTAAGTGTTAATGTGCATTTGCACACTGAGTAATGGATTTTTTAACTGTGTCTGTAAGTGCTCTGTCAATGCTGAATACATGCGTGCTATACTGGAGTATACCTGAAGGTGTAAGTGCCTCTATTCTTTTCTAAATAAGTATATGAGTTCCAGTAGGGATGACACACATTTGGGTCTGCAAGTGTGCATGTGAGTCAATGAATCTTTAAAGTATGTTTGTATTTATGCATGTATAAGGTATTTGATAAAGCGCATTTCGACCGGAGGTATCAAAGCGCTAATAAGGCAAAACAAGGTTTCTACTGCCGCTCCCAATTAAGATTGGAGTAGCCAAGTTTTGACTTGTTTGCAAAAAGGCAAAAGAGAAGAAATATTCCTAATTTTAAGGGGGAGTGAATTCCATATTTTAGCAGCTGCTGCTGAGAAAGCTCTGTCCCACCATTTCACTTTCTAAGTCCTGGGAGTCTAGGCTAACATAAGATCAGCTGATCTGAGAGTGCGTCCAGGCGTGTACCACTTAATAGATGGAAGAGGGGAGTAAGGACCATGTAAACAGAGGGCCTTATGAGCCAGACACAAAGTTTTGAAAATAATACGTTTCCTAATCGGTAGCCAATGGAGATCATTCAAATTCTCTTTTGTGGAGGCAAACTTGTCTAAACCAGTACCAGACGCGCACTTTGATTCTGAATAAGTTGTAGCTCATTCAGTAATGTTTGATTGATGTTAAGATACAGAGCGTTACAGTAGTCCAGCCTCGCTCTAATCAGGGCTAGAAATACCGTTACTCTAATGTCCTGAGGTATGTAAGGAAGAATTTTCTAAAGCATCTTAATAACCCAAATGCCCAAATGCATAAATTGGTGATTTTATTAACCTGGGAGTCGAAGGTTAAGGTAGAGTTACAGACAATCCCAAGATATTTAACCATTACAGAGGGGACTGGTGATGTCCCACATGATTCAGGCCACCAGTTAGAATCCCAGATAGATGAATTGTCCCCAAAAAAGAATGACCTCGATTTTGTCTCCGTTGATCTTAAGCCAGTTTCGATCCATCCAGTTTTTTACTTCCATCATACATGACTGAAATTGTTTTGCTATGTCCAAGGTCTTATCTTGAAAGGAGACAATAATTAGTGTGTCCTCTGCAGAAGAGGACAACTGAAATCCAAAGGAGCGCACCAAATCTGCCTAAGGTGTAATATGCAAATGAAACAGAGTCGGGCTTAGAGAGGACCCTTGTAGAACTCCACAAGGGAGCTGAATTGGAGCCGAACTATAATCACAGGATTTAACTAATAGTGATCTAGCCTGGAAGAAAGAAAGTATATTCAAGGCTGGTCCTCTCAGTCCAACCTGGGAAAGACGGCTAGTTAGTATGAGGGTCGAGATTGTGTCAAAAGCGGCCGACAGATCCAGCAGGATTAGGATTGCACCCCCACCTGCATTTACCTGTTTTGTGATTGCGTCAGTAGTCTCAAGCAAGGCAGTTTCTGCACTGTGATGTTTCCGGAACCTGTGTTGGGATCTGTCTAGGCAATCATGAATTGTCAGGAAAGAAGTAAGCTCTTGATTTAAATGGTTTTCTAACATCTTTTCTAGTGTGGGTAAAAGAGTGAATGGGTGCAGATTCTTGACGTCTTCTGGGTCACCCCCCAATTTTTTTTTAATGGGAACTATTATTGTTTCTTTCCATTCTGATGGATACACACCCAGCTCTAAGACTTCTGCATACAGCTTCTCTAGAGTTCCTGACACCGAGTCGCAGACCCGCTGTAACCCCTTAGGGGGGCAAGAGTCAGCGGGAGACCCTGAGTAAATCGTTAATTGGAGGACCTTAATTTGTTCCGAAGTTTGTGGTCCAAAATTCTCTATTGTGGGAGTCCCCAACAGGTCTGGGTTAAGACAGGAGTAGTGGTCGCTCATAGGTAATAGAGTCCTGAAAACCAGAATTAATTTTGGTGATCTTATCTTTGAAGAAACTAGCTATCCTTTCACAGAAAGATTGAGAGTTGTCCAATCATTGAGGTACCGAGGGAGTGGAAAGGGTTTTGACCATTTTAAACATTTCTTGAGGGGAGTTCAGGGCATTTATAATTTTCGGAGAAAAATAAACGGTCTTAGCCTGTCTAATGGCGGATTTGTATTGATTTCTTATTTCCCTCAGCTTAAAGCTTTCCAACAGGCTAGGATAGAGTTTCCATTTCCTTTCCTGTCTTCTACAGTCCCTTTTGAGAGTCTTCAATTCAGGGGAGAACCAAGGGGCTGATAATCTTGTCCCATCTGTGCGGTAAACTGCCCTCAAGGGAGCCACCGAGTCAATGGCATCCTTGATCCAGTATTAAAGTCGGCAACTCGAAAGCCAATTCTTTCCAAATGCCATCTATGCATACCCTCTAGGATAGCAGAGAGTTCTTCACTCTTTATCTGATCCCATTTCCTGGAAGTCATGGTCTGAGGGTGTGGAGTTTTGTTTCGGCCCTTCGGTCGAGGTCTGAGTCTGCTCTTACCCAAGTCTCTGTTAAAAATAAACAATCCAGGTTTCTATATAATATAAGTTCCCTAATTTCCAGGCTATGTTGAGTGAGTGACCTAGCGTTAATCAGACAACATTTAATGGGGCCCTGTGTACTAATGCTGGCATACTGCAATGGATTCTGTGACCCAGTCCTGTGGGGATGCGTCACCCTGCCATTATGGTGTGCAGAGTCAAGAGTCCAAGAGCAGGCTTGGCACTTTCAACTTGCCCTGAGGGAGAGAGGAAGAAGAGTAATCTCTTCTTTCCTGCTACAGGGATTAGGCATGAGGTTCAGAAGTTGGGAACCGGTATAGTGAATCAGTTGCCTGGGATTGACAGAGTTCCTGGCCCTTGGTCCCGGTCAGGCACAGGCGGGCTCAGACGGGCTTGCTCTAGGTGTGCCTTCAGTGTGCCAGCGGCACGTCTGCTGCGCATCTGCGTCATACCCCGGCTATAAAGGGCTTGAGAGCCCGTGTGATGTTAAAGGGGCATGGCACCAGGTGCAAATTAAAACTGGTCTGCCGTCCCGAGCAATAAGTTAACAAGTGAAAATGGCTCCCCCCTGGCTCTGACAGGCGCCCTCTGAGCTACATAGGCAGTTAAAACACAAGCTATTCAGAGTTTAAACAACGTGGCAAGTGCAATTAATTTAAGACAGAAATACTTTAAAAAACAAATCTCTTGTAAAGCGGAGTAGCGCAGCGGTCAAATTTCACCTTTTGCACATCTGCATCGTCCCCCGGCTCTAAAGGGCTTGAGTGCACATGTGATGTTAAAGGGAAGTGGCGCCAGGTGCAAAGAAAAACTGAATCACGTCCCTGAGCAATAAGTTAACAAGTACAAATTTCTCCCCCCGGGCTCTTACAGGCCCCTTCATTGCAATAAGTAAAATCAGTGAAGTATAGGCAGTTAAAACACAAGCTATTCAGTGTTTAAACAACATGTCAAGTGCAATTAATTTAAGACAGAAATACTTAAACAAGCATTTGCAATGCAATAGGTCTTGCATTTACGAGAGTTAGAGCGATTGATGTTGTAAATGACAATGTATTTTTATTTATGTGTTTTGGTTTGGAGTGTAGGGAATGTATTTGGAGTGGAGTGGAAATTTGTGGTTTGTATTTTAATTGTTACTTGTGGAATTGAGCAGTGTGGAATTGTGTGGTATGGAGTATTTGTGTAGTGGAATTATATGGCATGGTGAATATATATGGGTGATAGCTGCATAGAATAGAAAGGAAGATAGAGAGGAATAGGTAGTTTATTTAGAAACTGGTGCAAGCTTCCCTCACACAGAAGGTACAAAGCAAGCTTCCCTCACACAAAAGGGACAATGCAAGCGTCCCTCACACAGAAGGTGCATTGCATGCTTCCCTCACACAGATGGTACAATGCAAGCTTCCCTCAAAGTGAAGGTACAATGCAAGGTTCCCACACAGAGAATGTACCATGCAAGCTTTTCTCACATACAGCAGATACAGTACAGGCAGCAGCAGTGCATGCCTCCCTCATACGCAGCAGATACAGCGCAGGCAGCATTGCATGCTTCCTCACAGAGAAGGTACAATGCAAGCTTCCTTCACAGGGAAGGTACAATGCAAACTTCCCTAACAGGGAAGGTGCAATGCAAGCTACAATGCAAGCGTACCTCAAAGGGAAGGCATAATGAAAGCTTCCCTCGAAGGGAAGGTACAATGCAAGCTTCGCTCACAGAGAAAGTACAATGCAAGCTTCCCTCACACAGAAGGCACAATTCAAGCATCCCTCACACAGATGGTACAATGCAAGCGCCCCTCAAAGAGAAGGTACAATGCAACCTTCCCTCATAGAGAAGGTACAATGCAAGCTTCCCTCACAGAAAAGGTAATATGCAAGCTTCCTTCACACACATAGAGTAGAGGCAGCAGCAGTGCAAGCTTCCCTCACACACAGCAGATACAGTACAGGCAGCAGTGCAAGCTTCCATCACACACAGCAGATAATGCACAGGTAGCAGCAGTTCAAGCTTCCCTCACACAGATACAGCACAGCAGCAATGCAAGCTTCTCTCACACACAGAGAAGATACAGCACAGGCAGCAGCAGTGCAAGCTTCCCTCACCCACAGCAGATACAGCACAGCTGCAGTGCGACCTTCCCTCACACACAGCACAGATGCAGCACAGTGCAGTGGAAGCTTCTCTCGCACACAGCAAATACAGCACAGGCAGCATCAGGGCAAGCTTCCCGCACACACAGCAGATACAGCACAGGCAGCAGTGCAAGCTTCCCTCACACACAGCAAGTATAGCACAGCGGCAGTGCAAGCTTCCCTCACACACAGCAGATACAGCACAGGCAGCAGCAGTGCAAGCTTCCCTCAGACACAGCAGATACAGCACATCAGCAGTGCTGCACTTGGGCCTTGCAAGCAAAAAAAGCAGGGCTTGATGAAATGTTCTTACTCCTTTAGTGTTAAAAAGATTGTATAGAAGCTTTCTGTGTGCTGGTTGCAAAGTGAAGCATATACACAGTATGTGAAAAAAAGATCCTTCTGATCCCTCACACAGCCTGCATGGCGGTGAGCTCGGTTCTGGAGCACCAAATGTCTGAAAATGAACATTTGTGGTGTTTTGTGCATGTTCTATTTATCAGGTCTATCATTTACCACATCCATTAAATTGCACACATTTGGTATTTAACACGTCAATACCAAATGACAACTGCTTGGTATGTGGTAAAAACTCTAAATCAGTTCAACACCTGTTGTTTACCAAACCTGCAAAATTTGTATTTATCTAATTTGCAAGTTTTGCAGTTTTTACAACAAAATTTGTAATCAAGCTCATAATGGATCATGTATTAAATACAGAAATGGGTAATCTTCTACTATAGCATGTTAACACCCTAACAGAGGTGAAACCTAAAACAGACATTATGTGCGTGTCCTTTTGTTATATTATATCAAACTTCAACGGTGGCAACTATTGTAATGTCAGTGGGATTTAATGTTTAAGGATATGTCATAACAGTACCTGAAATGATTCAGGGCCAAATAAAATAATATTTCACTTCCTGTAACAATATTTAACTCAAAGGATGTATGATGTCACATCTGCTACCCCTAGCATTTTGGTGAATTGACGTCTACGCACTGGTCACTAGCTAGACTTTTGAATTAGTATCCTCAATTGGCTAGTTTGCTGCATTGTGAGTCTTTATCTTCAGGCCACCTCCATGAGTAAGCCTTGGACTGCTCAACCTCTCCACTCTGAGGTCACAGGCTAAAAGGTTTTGTTGATGCTCACTGTTATGCTCATTAACAGCACCAGGACACAATTTGTAACAGGGACTTTTTGTCAAAATCCAAATTTAGTATCCTGTTTGCCCTGAAATTCCTGAGAAGTTCACACAGTAACAAGGCAACAGGTTGTGAGGGTTTGTGTGTTTTTACAAACTCCATTAGAGGGGCACATGGAACCCAACTATGGTACGGATCAAGAATTGCAGACTTTGTGATCATGGGCTGAAATGTTAACTCTTGTTTTGTGTCTATGTAAAGGGTTGCGCGACAAGGGCGTAAAACACTTGAGAAAGCATTAGCAATGTCTGGGCATTTACTCCTGCAATGAGGCTTCATTCACAAGTCTACTTGCAGATGGTCTACTGCTAAGAGGAACAGCAGTAAAATGAATATATCTTATGCTCAACACCTATTTTGTTTGTAAACGTAACTGTGATTAACTATATATTTAAGTTTTGTAATTCAGGCCCAGCTCCATATAGCAGAGATTTTCTTATATATATATATTTTTTTTAAATGTAAGTTAATAAAAAAATACCACATTACTAAGTTTTTAATTTGCAGTGCATCACTAAGCAAAAAAAACACATACACACATTTATTACGGGCTGCCACTTGAGAAAATAAACTATGCAGTATTGACATATCACTTGAAAATGTATAGTGCTTTGAAGTACTTATCATAAGAGGCTGTTGTGCCAGAGGTGTATCGCTTTGGGCCACGCCAACACTAAATTGGCAATTGCTCACTCTCTCACCTCTATGAGGCATTGTGCATGGTCAGTTCACCTGAGGCATAAGGACCAAAAGAAAGCACAAGAGAGATGGAGAAAGGACAAGGGAAGCAGGTTGACATTGCATAAATGCATTCATCATGGAGATTCGCAGTTTCTTGCATAAAATGGTAGCGTTTAAATCTTGTTGGTATATGTATAAAACAACTTATTATTCTCAATAGAGTTTCAGGTTTTACAGTTCCATGCCAAGGTAATTCATTCGTTACAGGTTTCTCCTTGCAATCTTGACATTGTAGTTCTGATAATTAAGAGGTCACTAGAACTGCAACTCCCAAATACCAAAGAGAAAATATTGCACTGGGTGAGTTACACACCTGGAACTGGGAAACTGGAGCATTCTAGAAATATTGGCTTTGAAAGCAACTTCTAAGATTTTTGTCTTGACTGCACCAACAGACATGTCAAATTCTAACCGAAGTTCAGAAATGTCAAAATCTGATTTAGCTCCAACGGGCCAAACTGCTAGTGTTGCCATGTCATTTGTGACACATTCAATCAGCTGATATTTTAGTCTACAACACTCTTAACTGTGGGATTCATAATTTAATATTTCCCATGGACCTATGTGTGCTTTCACACAAAGCGCATTTGATTAAATCAGAGACCAACTGAAAGTGTCACACAGGACATTAGGTCACCTGTCAAATATGGACTGCGTGCCACTCATCATAGTGTATTTGCGCCTGATTTTGGAGCAAAGAAGTATCTGCGGACCTGAACCATTTGAAAGCCCAGTGCAGCAATTCAAAGGATTGAAAAAGAGGATATTAGCATAATTTAAGAAATGTACTACAACTTCCCATTAAGCCCAACTTTTGCATTTGTACAGTATGCTAGTGGGTGTTTTATTTAGTGCCCTTCAAAAGATAGTTTTTAGAGAAGTAAAACATTTAAATAAAATAAGAAATCACCCTTTGCTTGCAGAGGATGTGTGGTTAAATCAAAAATGTTTTAAGATGTGGGCTGAATGGGCACTTGCCCAGGGCCCCCACCTTTAAAGGGCCCCACTGAGAAGGTGGGCCCCTGTCCAACCTCTATCTATTTGTGTATCTCATTCTCTCCTCAAATCACCATTGTCATTCTGGGGATTTTTGGGGTCCCAGGCAAGACATAATTCAGCTGTTTTGTGTGATCCCACTTTTAAAAGTTTAATGTATACATTAGGAAGTATAGGCATTGTGTGGGATTCAATTAGCGCAAAACAGGTAATAAAATTCAACATTGCTCTGAACAGGGAGCTTCAAAATTTGCCATGCCTGAGTTCCCAAAAATGACAGTTGGTTAAATGGCGCTGAGAGTTAACAATAAACTTGCCCACGTAGATCAAAATAAACAAAGTCTGGTAGCATGTGACTTCAAGTCACCAGGACGTTTGGTTTCGAGATTTGTATTTTTAATTACTAGCGCATTCTGTGAGTTGTAGTCTTGGTTAATTTCAACTGGACTGGAGTACCTGAAAAGATTTGTCAAAGACTTGGACTGGGAAAGTGGTATGATGTGACATGAATTAATCTGGAAACTGTCGTCCTTGTCTGACCTGATAAGGGGACATGGTTACTCTACTGCTTTACTCCCTTGGTATGTGACCACAGACCATTCTGCGGAAACCACATGGTAACAGTTTCAAGACAGGAATGTTTAGCTCCTGTGATGCTTCGGTGGAGGAGGGGGGTTTGCTAAAAATTTTAGGTGCCCGGTTTCAATTACGTTTCAGAAAACAGGTAAAAAGAACCTTGTGCACGAAAACTCCCTGCTTCATGTTGTAAAATCGGCTTGTGATTGTTACATTTTTGTGAAAATGATGTGGGTCAATGTATGGCAAAACTGTGTTGCATCTATTGCCTCTCATTTTGAAAAGAAATGTGTGTGTGGACCGCAGGCTCTGTCTTGTACTTTATTGGACCCAATGGAGCTCCCTGTGTGCTGATTGTCACAGCACGTCATTTTGGGATTTTAGGGGTGAAGGAAATCGGATTGTCTTTCAGCGCCAAAACTATCACACTTCCTTTGATCGCACAGAGACAGTGGCAAAAGGGGGAGAAGGCCCAGAGGGGCGGGGCCTCTTTATCAACAAGTCCTGTGACCCTAGGTGCGCCGCAACAATGTCCAGATGATAAGGAGCAAGGGGTGACCGGCAAGCCTTATAATTGTTATCATCTGCTTCCCCCTCTTCTTGCAAAGAAACACTCCATCCATTTGCAGAAATTGCTTACGGAAATGTTACATCAAAACTAATCACACCAATTAAAATCAGCTTTTGTGCCCAGGGAGACAGAGGGTGCAATAAGCAATTTGGAGGTTGGAGCAAAGCTGATTCCCCTCACACACTTACGCACGAGAGCAATGAGACACAAAAATATGCCACATAAAGATATCTGTAATTTTTAAATTAATCCTGCAGCCCCTTTCATCAGTTAATTTAATGTCAACTGTTTTATATTTTATCTTCCCCCTCTCTCTCTCTCTGCTTCCTGGGATTGATTTAGACTTAAGGTGGAGGCATAAACTATATTGTATCTTGATCCCTGCCTTGAGGGGTTTTGAAGCCCATGAGCAACTTTTCTCTCTGTATTTGGTTCTCTCTACCATGGCCAAGCTATTGCCTTTCTCCCTGGCGTGGAGAGCAGATAGGACGCCTGGCTTCCTCCCGTTTGTTGTTTTTATGTATATATATTATATATATATATTGCTCCGTGATGGTTTACACTGGGGACTTTTTGGGTGCCGCTCGGATGCTTTTAAGCATGTGCCAGCAGCAGCAGACTCTTAGCAAATCTCTCTTCATCACGAACATACCACTACACCATGGGTTGAAACAGGCCTCCCAGAAAACAGTCTCTAACATTTTACCTCGATCTTTGAAACCACAGCGCATGTAACCAGAAAATAAAATAATTTACAACCTTGATTAGAGAAACTGGCTATAGCCACTGAAAACATCCAGCCCTCTGGTCAAATGGTCTTTGCCTAAGAAAAAGGTAGTCCTAGCCAGATGCTACATAGGCACAAGTGGAAGGGTACAAGTACTAGGGCCATGCTCCAGGGGAGTGTGCAACTGAGGAAAAGGTGGGACAAAGAGCAAGGAATGACCACTAGCAAGCACAGATTTTTTAAGAACACTGAAACAAACCAATGAAAAAGCAGAGAGCCCACAAAGAAGTATATAAGTATATACTAAAGTATATACAAGAGGCCGTACGCTTACGCTCGACCTAAAAACAAATCTCTGGTAAAGCAGAGTAGTGCAGAGGTTGAATTTAACCTTTTGAGTGTACGCGTCATCCCCGGCTATAAAGGGCTTGAGTGCCCAAGTGATGTTAAAGGGGCGTGGCGCCAGGTGCAAAGAAAATCTGGTCCGCTGTCCCCGATCAATAAGTTAACAAGAAAAAATGGCTCCCCCCAGGCTCTGACAGACCCCTTCCAAGCAATAAGTAAAATCAGTAGGGTATAGGCAGTTTAAACACAAGCTATTCAGTGTTTAAACAACGTGTCAAGTGCAATTAATTTAAGACAGAAATACTTAAAAAACAAATCTCTGGTAAAGCGGAGTAGAGCAGAGGTCAAATTTCACCTTTTGCGCATCCGTATTGTACAAAGTACATTTGTTAACTTTTAAAGACTTAGGGCCAGATGTATGATTCTGGCCCATTGCGATTCGGAAATTGCGATTTTTAAGAAATCGCTATTCCCGACTCGCAAAGGGCCATGTATCACATTTGCGAATCGGTAATAGCGATTTCTTAAAAATTGCAAATGCAATTACTGAATCGCAAATTGCGATACTGGCCCCATTCGATTTCTGAACCAGAAATCGCAATTTTGGAAATGCAAGAGGGCAGGGTGCTGGGGGCCTAAGGCCCCCTCTCCTGCACCCCAATTTTTTTTTTGTGAACATGTAAAGTACACACATGCCAAAAGGGCATGTGTGCTTTACATGTTACATTTAAAAATGCAGTTTTACTGCATTTTAAATTTTTGCACCAGGTTACCACCTGGTTGCAGACCATGGTATTTTGCATGTACAAAATACCATTCTGCGAAAAATCGCAATTTGCGATTTTTTGCAGAATTGCCTTGCGACCTGGATTTTGCGAATCGCAAATTGCGATTCGCAAAATCCAGGTCGCAATGCAAAAAATCTAAATTTTTGCGATTTCTATTTTGTGGTATGCGAATGCTTTGATGCATTGCAGACCACTATTTTGAACTCGCAAACAGCCGATTTTGCCGTTTGCGAGTGCAATTTTTTTTATACATCTGGCCCATAGCACCCTGCCATATAGCCTAACTACAGCATAGCTGAGAGGTGAGATATGAGTAGTAAAGGGATATTTGAAGGCTTGGTTAAGGGTTTTCGAATGCCAAATCAGGCTAGCAGTCAAACGTCATATAGAGACTCTGCAGTAGTAGGTGCCAACCATATTTAAAGGAATAATTATCTGGATGGGCGTCTAGGTTTTGTCAGTAATAGACTACAGATCTTAGTGAGTGGACCAGTCCCTCGATCGGTGTGCCACCAGATGTTTAAGAAGTATGCCAGTATATGACTGGATTTTTTAGGGACTCAATGTGTACAGAAGTGGCTGTATGAATTGCTCACTGGCTGCGTTAGTGAGTATAGTTGTATGTTACTGTGTGTGCAAATGGCTCTGATAATGCTACATATATAACTGTTGTATGGCTATGTGAGGGAAAGTATAAGTGCCCCTATTGCTGCCTGACTGATTGTCTCATTGGCTCTATGCTTCTGTAAATAGATATGTCAATTGCACTTGTAACTCAGTGAAACTGAGAAGGACATGTCTTACGTTTTAACCACAAAGCACCCTACTCTATGGCCTACCTATAGCCTACCTCAGGGGTGAGTTATGTGCAGTACGATGAGAGTTTAGCGCTTGACAAGGGGTTTTTCTTCTGCCAAGTTGAGCAGGCAGGAAAACTGCACACACAGGCTATGCAGTAGTAAGCCCAAGCCATGTTTAAAGAATTTCTTGTCTTGATGGGCGACTATGCTGTGTCAGTATTTGACTATATATCTGAGTGAGTGTGTCAGTCCCTCTATCGGTGTGCCACCAGATTTTGAAGTAAGACTGCTGGTATGTGACTGGCTCTTTTAGTAACTCTGTGGGTCTCTACATGTGTACGTAAGAGGCTGCATAAATTGCTTACTGGATGTGATAGTGAGTATAGCGGCATGTAACTGTGTACTACTTTTGCTGATACTGCTGAATACAAAACTGTTGTGTGGGTGTGTGAGTGAATGTATAAGTGGCTCTACTGCTATATGACTGAGTGTGTCTGGCCGTATAGGTTTGAAAATAGGTATGTGAGTTGCAGCATAAGTGGGAGACTGGATGTATAAGTAAGCATAGGAGTCTGCAAGTGCACATGTAAGTCAGAGATGCTTAAAAAGACATGTTTTGAGACGTGGTCTGGCCACGGCGGAAGATGGTCGTCTGAGACTCGAGCTCCGTGCTATGGTGGGCCCCGGGTAGCGATGGGGGGAGTTTGGAGGGGCAGTCCAGGATCCAATGGGCAGCTTGAACAGTAGTGTCACCGCCGCACCCCGGCTGGGGCAGTTTGCAACATCGATGCACGACCCATCGGATCACAGGGAGCTGGTGGCCTAGACCCCCTGGGACGCAGCGGTCTGGCAGAGGACATGGGACTGAGGCTGACTGCCATGGTGGGGCGGAGGCCTCGTACTTAGCCCACGACAGACGCGTCCCATTCGTTTCGCTCCCTCCATCCCATCTATGGTCACTGCTGGGAGGGGCACCGTTATCAGAGCTGTGCAGCAACGGGGAGGGTGACCTGCGCTCCAGTGTGCTGGGGGTGCTGCCCCGGGACCAACACAGACGCCTTTTCTTGTTGTTGCTGATCCACCCGGATATGAGTGAGGCGAGGTCCGGAGCGGTCTACAGCCCCCCCTGGGACCCAACTGCATTACATGCCTGGCCAAGGACGTGGACGCAGGGCTGAGACCCACTGACACAGCGATGCATCAGCCTTACGTACAGGCCGTGACAGGCGCTTCTCACCTGCCTCGACCCCTCCATCCCTTCACCCCCAGCTGGAGTCACTGCTGGGGAGGGCACCACCACCGGAGCTGTGTGGCGACGTAGGAGGCGACACATGCACTAGTGTGCTGACTGTGCCATCTTCAGTCAGAAGCAGACGACTTCCTCATAGCCACTATCCTGCCTGGCGACGAGTGAGGACCGGAGACCGTTTGAAACTTTGCGTCGCATAACAGGATGAGAGAGACCTCTGGGCCCGCCCCTAAACCTAATCCACATTGCCAGTGCAAGGGGACCCCCTCCTCCTCTCCTACCCTTTTTCCTTGCGGCCATGGCGTGCTGACCATCGGACTACATTTGTCAGTGCTATTAGGAGACAGCCATTTTCCTCCCCTCCTTCTCCTACCTCTTGTATGCTGACTTGGCCCGAGTGGGGCGGGCATTTTTCCGGCAGCTGACCATCAGAGGCCTGGAGTGTAGGTCCAAGACTAACCCTCCCCACTTCCACAACTCTACAACCCGACAGCACAAGCAATCTTGGGATGCTTACCGGAAAATCTGGGGACAAATCCTCCGGTAAACCATCGAGACAGCTTCTATTCTCTGAAGCCCTCCATCATTCTCATCCACCGGCCCCGGCTCGTGACGCTCAACCGTCAACCTCACCCACAGTAACGGATATTGCAGAGCACGGAACTACAATGGATCTCAGCCTTCAGGAGATCACAGCAGTGGGCTGCAGGCTTGAAGGGATGGACTCAGCGATATCGGCTTTGGCGTCAGAGACCAAATCCATATGGTTGGATATAGCAGGCTTCCAACCCAGATTCTCTGACCGGCAACAATGCGTTGTGACAGTCGAGGATCACCTCAATACTGCACTGGACCGGGACCGAGAACTCCTCTTCCTCCGCAGTAAGCTCGTGGACTTGGAGGAAGAGGAGTCTTAGGCACAACGTGCGTTTCTTTGGTTTCCCAGAGCATGTTGAGGGTGCTGATGTTCCGACATTTCTCAAAGAAACCCTCCCTTCTCTAACAGGCATATACTTCAATCCTCCCCTGGAATTCAAGAGGGCACATTGTCTGGGTCCAGAGAGGGCTGAGGATTAACACCCTCTGTACCCTATTATAGCCTGTCTCCTGTGCCACGCTCAAGCCCGACAGCTCATCTCTACTGCACGCTCCCAGGATCCGTTCCGGGCTGACGAATATGAGGTCCATATCACTGCGGATTTCTCCAAAGAGATGAATGACCGCCACAAGGCATTTTTATCACTTCGCCCTCGCCTATGCCAACTGGAAGTGAAATATGGTCTCTTTGAACCGGCTCAGATGTGGATCACTAAAAATGGGCAATCTAAGGACTTTTATGACCCAGAGGATCTCCAGCTTTAGCTCAATGACCTGACACCCAAGTCCATGGACATGACTCCACAGGCTTTACCTGCTGTTGAGTAGGAAAATTCCCTGGATGCCACGTTACAACTTACCTCCTCAGACGTCCATTCCCTCAGAGACAGAGGGACCCCCCAAAGAGGCAGAGACCAGATGAAATACCCGAGACCCCACGATGACAGGGGTAAAGCACTCAACAGGTAGACAGAGACAAATCCCGCTCTCCATTGACACCCAGCCCCGCCTCTACCCTGAACTTTGAGCGATTGATTCTCTGGGAGCCCCCACCCCGAGGATGACAGGTACGGGGAGCCACGAAGAGTTTGGTTTGTGAGTACTACACTTGGTTCCTACCGGAGGGTACAGAACACAGTTAATCGTTATTTCTCTATGTTTAACACTGTGTGCATGCTAGTCCCTGTGGAGTCGTCTCCCTGGTCCATAGTTTCATTGTATAGTTGCTCTGCCTTACTATA
The DNA here is from genome assembly GCF_031143425.1 of Pleurodeles waltl. Lineage (NCBI taxonomy): Eukaryota > Metazoa > Chordata > Amphibia > Caudata > Salamandridae > Pleurodeles > Pleurodeles waltl. The sequence goes on along the minus strand of NC_090443.1, from coordinate 783,677,636 downwards.
TTATACTAGTGTATTGTAGTATCAAAGTAATGCTGTCTCACTGTTTATCTGTCCACATACTTGCCCTATACTGGTTCCTCTATTGGTTACTGCTATTGGTTACTGGTCGACTGCCATGCATTTCTTTAGACTTGTACTGCACTGTTATTTGCTTATACCATGTAACGCCCCTCTTCATACCTCCATACCATAATTCCCTCTTCTTATCCTGTTAATACCCGCCTACTACCTCTATCTCCTCCCCCCCTCCAAACACTAAGATTAAACAGGGAGACGGGGAAGACGCATCATCGGCCGCCCTTGTCTCCTCAAACACACAGCCTACTCAATCTGTCACTGACCTTTCTTGCCCGCCCCTCCCCTCTTAAGCACCTTTCTCTTTCTATCCTCCTGCCGGCATGGGACCCCTTTTCTCCCCCTGCTTTTCCCCCCAGGGGGAAGCATTCCTCCCCTCAGGTTTAGACCTGCAGTTTGCAGTTCACAGCTCAGAGATCTGAGAATCCTAACCCCTTTAAGGTTAGCTCCCCCTCACTTACCTACCCCCACTAACTCTTTTCTATCCCTCCCTTCCCCCTTTCTCTCTCTCCCTTATTCTATTCTATCTCTTACTTCTGATATTTTCCTCCTACCTATTTCCATCTCCTTTCATTCGGCTCCTCCATTTCTCTTTCCTGTTTCCTTTCATTCCTAGTACTACCTGAATCCTTCCCTCTCCCCTCCCATATCTGTATCTTCAATCTTCTTCCCCTCCCTCTTTCTCTCATCTCTCTCTTGTATTCTCTTACAGATTATAACTTACCCCTCCCTACCTCTTCCCTCATCCCCACCTTTACCATCTCCCAGTGTTCTTCTTCAACACACTTCCCTCCCCTTATTTCCCAGTCTCTCTTTTCTTCCTCCCCTCCCCTCCACTTATTGTAGACGCACGTTGCCATTATGTCTGCTGGGACTAGTACCTTTCATCGCCCACTGCAAATCCTATCTTGGAATGTCCATGGCATGACCCACTATGTAAAACGCCAAAAAGTACCCTCCTATCTGCGGTCTACCTCTCTTACAAGAGACACATCTCAATACCACAGAATCTGGGCAAACTATGCCAAGTCTGGGTGGGGAGAGCATTATTCAGTAGTTGTCCTACGCTGCAATCACCGAAGAGTCGCACGCCTAAAAAATGCAGCGTAGTGGTCCTGTTGCGAAAAGCCCTTCCAATACGGGTGGTTAAATTGTGGTCTGACCCCGAATGGAGATATGTCTGCGCCAACTGGCCCCAAGCGATCTTTTTTCCTTCATCTAAATCATCTGCTTATAGAAATTGGGGCCTTGCACTAAGTCATAGGGGGTGATTGGAATCCCGCAGGGACGCAGTGCTAGACAGAACTGGCCTCGTAGACATTGCTAACAACCCAGACAGGACCCTCCTGGAGGATGTAATCTTGGACCACGGCCTTGTGGACCTCTGGAGAGTAACCCATCCAGCAGACAGGGAGTATACCTTCCTCCCATCAGTACACGGTACCCAATCTATGTTGGATTACTTCCTTGTGTCACAATCTACTGCACCCCTTGCCTGCAATGCACGGATCCTGGAATGCGTCCTCTCAGATCACTCTCCGATACTAACCTTGGTAGAAATTGATCTCCCCTCCCCGGGATGTAAACCGTGGTGTTTCCCAGTAAACCGCTATAGAACACCCCAAGGCAAAATCCAACTGCGATCGCACGTTTCCACTTACCTACAGGATAATCAGGGCTTAGTCCACTCCCATCAAACACTGCGGTCGGCCGCAAAGGCCACTTTGCGGGGACAGATGATGAGAGATGCGTCAATTTCGAACCGACAGAAGAAGGCCTGACAAACAGAACTGGAACGTGACAAAGCACCTTTACTCAGGCATACACGAATTGACCCTTACTTGCAACCCGCCGATGTCTGGAACTGGCTAGGATGGCTCTTAAGGATTTATTCACCTCCCACGCAGGATACGTTTTACAGCGCCGGCAAGGACGGCACTATGAACACAGTGAGAAAGTGGGCAGGCTCCTGCGGCCCACCTTTGCCAACGAGAGGCGCCGCAAGCCATTCCCGCGCTATCCTCCTCTACCGGCGAACTCCTTACTGGACCTCAGGATATAGCCGACAAATTTGCAAAGTTCTATCAGGACCTATACACCCCTGAAACGTCGGCTAGCCCTACCCAGCTGGAGTCCTTTTTAGATAAAGCCCACCTTCCTCAATTGACTTCTGAAGGGCACGCCCTATTAGACGGGGAAATCAGTAAGATCGAAATAGCACAGGATATAGCCAACCTCCCATAAATCGCTGGGTGAAGAAGGCTTCTGGCAGAGTTTTATAAATGGTCTAGTACCGAATCAGTTGACATACTATACAAGGCTTTCCATGAAGCTAGTCAGGAGGGGTCTTTGGCTTTCATTTCCAATTAAGCGGTGATAGTAGTCCGTTCCAAATCTGGCCGGGCCCCCCTCCTATGTGGCAGCTATCGCCCCATATCCCTTCTGAATTGAGATATTAAAATACTAGCCAGCGTCTTAGAATCTCACCTACGTAAAGTCCTCCCGGCCCTAATCCACCCCACACAAGTGGGTTTTGTCCCAGGCCATACTTCTAAGAACCATCTTCGTTCTCTCTCCCACACCTTATGGATTGCATACTCATACTCCTCGACGTCTCAGCAGCATCCGACACGGTCTCCCACAGCACTCTGCGCACCAGACTCCATGATATAGGAATCAGCAGAAAAGCCCTGGAATGGATCCACTCCTTCCTCTCCTTGAGGATGCAGAGGGTCAGACTCCCACCCTACACTTCCAGATCCCCAGGAGTCAACTCCAGAGCCTCCCAAGGATCCTCACTGAGTCCCACAATGTTTGATGCATACATGGCCCTTCTCACTGTCATCGTTAGAAGCCACGGTATGAATATTGTGTCATTTGCGATGACACACAACTCATCATTTCCCTCACCGAAGACCCAGAGACGGCCAAAAGGAGCTTCCACTCTGGAATGGAAGCCGTCGCCACCTAGATGAGGGAAAGCTGCCTGAAGCTCAACTCTGACAAGACTGGCACGCCAACTCCTCCGATGTGAAGGCTGGTAGCACGACCCATGGCAGGTTCCCGACACAGGTTACAGCAGCACACGCAGTGGAGATGACGCACTGTGGAAAGTCAGGAATCAAGTATAGTGGTAAAAAGGAAATGGCGGTCCCATCAGTGGCAGAGAACAACGTCACTGCTGGCGTTGATCATCAGTGGTTCCCATTATTAATAGAGGGCCATGTTAGCCAATGAGGAATTACACACGTTTAGTGGGTCTGGCGCATTTGTGGTTGTGGTTGTTTTCTGTCGGTTTTGTATGTATGTGTCATAATGTGGCAGACGGATGTCTGCCTCCGTGGTGGTATGCTGGCGTACTCAGCACAGCGGTATTCGGTATTTACCACCAAGGTCATGATGAGGGCCATAGTGCATAAAAAATATAAAAAAAACATTGGATATCTCCAATGGCTTTTTCTGCTAAAACTTAGCACATGAAATTCAGGACCTGAGTGTATTCTCATTTGGCTCACAAAAATGCTTTTGCCGTTTGGCCCAAGGCTACAAGAACAGCCCAGGGCTGTTCTCAACCCGTGTAACATCAATATTGCATGATATTGATCATGAGGCGTTGTCTTACGTGGATGACAACTGTCTCATGGATGACGACCTCAACATTCATCTTGCCAGGGTCGATCAGATCATTTTAGGATTCACAGCCTTTGGCTATAAATTTAATTTTAGGAAAATAAAAATAGCCTTTCTCAGCGTATTGTTCCTGGGTTATGAGCTATCAAATGAGGACAAGAGCCTGGGCTCTGCACTTTCTAGAAAAATGTGCTTAACTCCAACCAACAAATGCATTCATGAAACTACAGTCTCTCCTTGGTTTCTTTAACTTTGGCAGAACTTACATTCTTGACTATGCACAACGCATCAAGCCACTATATGACTTAATACAACCTGATTTTTCCAGCAGACACTGTACAGTAGAACATACGTGCATCCTTAGAGGATTGCAACAGGACATGCTAGAAGCGAAAGACTTACACAACCATGATAACAAAACAAATTTGGTCATCAGAATAATTGCTGGTGCCATTGGGTTCCTTTATGTCACCTTTAATGAAGGTGACATAGTGCCCATAGCATATAAATCACATTTATACTTTAATGCAGAACAACGTTTTGCACCCACAAAAAAATTCTAACTGCAGTTCAGATGTCTGTCATCAAGGAGAGACCACTTGCCTAAGGGAAAGGCATTATTGTCATTACCCCAGTGCCGGCCTTAGAGGCTGTCACCAAAGCAAGAGTTCCTAACCCAGTGGGCAACCTCCCTGACTCCACCAATGTTAATTACATCTTTGATCCAAAACATCAGAGACCAGAATTTCTCCAATACGAACTGGAGTAGCCCATACCTCTAGACATCTTGCCACTTGACAGATCCCATACTATCATCTACACTGATGGCTCAGCACAACCAACCTTAGGTACTAAACATCAATACTCAGCCTCTTGCTCAGCCGTGAGCAGAGTGATAAAGGATGGTGTATTCCACCCCCACAATACCTACAGGAAGACCCTAGGGGACCCCACAGCTCAGCTATCTGAACTCAAAGCCCTTATTCAAACTCTAGAACACACAGATCCAGGACTATTAACTTTGATTGTCTGAGACTCATACTACTCTGTTCAGTCCTACAATGATTATGTTAATCATTGGCGATTGAACAGGTTCGGAGATTCCAAAGGAAACACCATAAAACACAGAACTCTGTGGGGGATGGTGGTTGATCTTAAGGATAAGCTACCTTCACAGATAAAGAAAATTTGGAAAAGGCTTTAGATGTTGTTGACAATGGCATGAAGACACTGTCCAACAGGATTTATTCCCTGAACAACATTTTGTCGTCTGCAGTTGATATCATCCAGACAGATATGACCCTTTTATACCATGAACAAAGTCAGCTGCGTTCCATCATGCAGTTAGGTTGGACACTACAGATTCTGAAAAACTGCTGTGTTCCATGGAAGTATAATAGCCGTAGTACCATGTTTGCTGTCTGTTTTTACTTTGTCCAGGGAACAATAGACAATGGCTCAAAGGGAAGCGACTTTCACCATGCTTCTCATAGAAAAGCCAGAAAAGTTGCCTTTCACAGTTGCAGAAACTCCTTCAGCAGGATGGCTCCTACCTGGCACTATATATCTGCCCATTTCCACCTTTTGTTTTTCGAAATGCCTGAAACATCTTGAAGTGGGTAGATACAAGCGGCTAGACAATAGCCAATTTAAAGAAGTGGGGGTACCCCTTTGAATATAAATGTCTAAACGGCGAAACAGAGGTCTTTCTTAGCGGAAGCGAATGTGAGACTACTGTTAGTTATTCAATGATTTGCAAACAGGTGTCCCTTTATGGCCTTTTCAATGCGGGAGTCGCAAACTTGGTCTGTTTTCTGAAAGGTACTCCAGTCCTTTTGATTTGACCAGCATTTCATGTACTTTTTAATGAAAGTTATGTGGTGCTGAGCGACTAAAGCTGTTCCGGTATGTGACCAGGAATTGCATACGCAATTTCAGTCTCTGTGGTCGTAACGTGTTGTGGACATGTTTTATTCCCCCCCCACACAAGAGATAAGAGTAGCAGAAATGTGGCCTCACATTGATATCACTAATGTAAATTATGACAAGTTGAGAAGACTAAAGGTGCTACCGTTCCAAAAACAAGTTGCATTGACTTCGGCTAAAGAGACGTATGCTCTTCAGATAGCAAGATCACCAGCCGAGATACAATCCCTATTAAATAGTAACTTTCCCAAGCATTTTGGAGAGCTGGTATCCAGAATTTTCAATGCTTTGAGCACTGCGGGGATTGTCCATTCCTTTAAGGCTGTTGGATCTGGATTTGTGTCCGTCGTCCAGACTGTCTTCAGAGTCATTCCTTCAGTCACCTACCATTCACTCATTTCCTGTGTGTTTGTCGGCTTTCCTTTGACTTTGTCATGGATCAGCGGGATACTACTGCTGTTGTTCCTGATACGAAGTGGTTGTATCTTCCCAGCTAAGTGGAGTGATGGAGCTACTACCACCAGCCAAACTGTGTTGTGATCATGTGGTACAGTTCTCTGGTACTCTGTTGCTGGAAAGATCGGAGCATGATTGGTCATTGTCATTCCGAACAGTCCTTTGGTGTGTGCAACCAGTCTTTCATTGCACCTGGTGCCTCTTCAGTGTGTCTTGCTGTTTCACCTGTGCCTCATGTGGACTAGGAACTGCTGATGTTCCCGATGAGGGTTCATTCAGTGTGTCAGTATTAGTGATAGGGTAGGCATCCTTTGAAGGTATGCAAGGGGATGGGCAGAGCCTTGAGCCCATTCTGTCAGGGGAAGGTTAACTCCTCTTCCCACACCCAAGGCCTTTGTCTCAGCTCTGGGAGCCAATTCACACCTAATCAAGGGATTTTCATCTCCTGGATGAAAGTTGGAAATAGGCAGATGGGTCTGTATAGGCTTTAGGCATGTTAAATATAACTTGTTTAAAATACCTTCTGCAAATGTTTGTTAGCGATCTAACTGTCCAAATGAATTACATTTTTTTAAATATTAAAAAAATTCCAACACATACATATTTACCTGATTTCTACACGGACATAACATTATGTAATTTTAACATTTACTTCCATTGCTTTCCTATAGAACAGCTAACTGTAATACTGTGAAAATAGCTTTTTAAGGTTTTAAGGCATTTTCAATGTAAGGGCATGTTTTACTTTAAGCCCCTACTCTTATATTCCATGCACCCTGACTTATGGACACATGAGGCTAATTTAGCGTTGACTTATTAATATTTAAAAGGATGGTTTGGGCCTGTCACAAGGGGTTATTTTGACAGGTCAAATTTGCAGTTTAATCCAACACAGCCAGGCCACTGTTGGCAGGACTGCAATGTTTTGTGTTATTTCTTTAGTGGTGGCGCAATATGTGCTGCAGTCCACTGGTGACATTTCACTTTCAGGTCCTGGGTGCACTTGGTACCATAAACTAAGAACCCATAGATAATTTAATAAACCAGTTAGGAATAAAGCCATATTCATCATGTTTTAGGGGGGCAGAGCACATCACTGGGACCTGGTTAGCAGAGTCTCAGTGCAGAGATCAAAACAAAACAGCTGCATCAATCTAAGCAAATGAGGGTGAATAGTCTAAAAAGCGGCATTTGCCTGAATTCAAAAGTGGAACTTTAATTGTAAAAATGACCTCCCTCACATAACTTGGCAAAAAGGGACACACAAATGGAGGGCGTTGTGAAATGAAACATTTCCTACTAAACCATGTTAGAGACCATAGCCTGCCATGCTTGCATCTGAAGATATTGAGAAAGAACAAATAGTAGGAATGAGATAAGATAACAGGCAACTATACCCATTTCACTCAGACACAAAAATAATATCTGTCAGCATTTCAGTAGAATAGAACAACTTTCAGGGTACACTTACACAAACCTTAATGGCACCTCTCCAGTCTGCAAAAAGTGAGAATCTGCACATGGATAACCACAGATATGAGTCAGTCTGCAGGTATTGCATTTCACAGTTTTATCAAAGGGGACATTGTTTAATGAAAAGCATGTAGAATCATATATTTGTTTTTACCAGGGCCTGACGTTATTTGGTAGTAATCATTGAAGTAGGATGCATATAGGACTAAAAATTCTGGTCATGCAAATTGGACATGCACATTATGATATTAATGCCTGAGGTGACTGTCATTAAGGTCTATGGTGAAAAACATATTTATAAAATATTATCAGATGTCATCAGAAGACCAGAAAAAAAGTCTACATTTACATCTAGGCTTTGTGGGCCAGATGTAGCAAACGTTTGCGAGTCGCAAATGGCCCGAATCGCTATTTGCGACTTCGCAAAATCGGAAATGGGATGCAAAAATCCCATTTCCGACTCGCAAAAAGCGATGTGAGCCGTTACCGACTCGCAAAAATTGCGACCCCATTTTGCGACCCGCAAATAGGAAGTCGCAATTTGCGAGTCGCAAACCATATGCAATAGCAACTCGCAAATTGTGACTAGTCGCAAAAAGCCCAGTTTGCATGTCCAATTTACCACTAACTCAGAGCACGTGGTAATCATTACCAAAGTATAAAAGGAGACCCAGAAGGCATCTGGGTTACTCAAGATGGCGGAGATATACCTGATAGCAGTGAGGAGGAGAGCCCACGCAGCCCAGCAGAGGAGGAGGAGGAGCCACAGACAGGAGAAGATTTACAGAACAAGGCAGACCCTATTCCAGCAAACTGAGGAAGAAATCTATGAAAAATACAGACTTAGCAGCGCAGCTATACTAGATTTAATAGAATTACTCAAACCACAGCTAGAACGCCAGACGCTGCGCCATCCCTACGCATGTGCAAGTGCTATGCTCACTGCTCCTTTTGGCCTCGGGTAGCTCTCAGGGGGTCATTGCTGTGGCAGGTGGGGTATCCCAAAGTGCACTATCAAGGTTCCTCAGGGCATTCCTAGATGCCTTACTCACACACATGTCCCAATACATATACCTACCCAGGAATGAGGCAGAAATTAACAGTACCAAGCTGGACTTTTACCGGATTGCCAGCTTTCCCCATGTCGTAGGGTGTGTAGATGGGACACATATTCAAATATGCCCTCCTGCAAACCTGAAATATCTGATCCGCAACAGAAAGTGTACACACTCACTCAATATTCAGGTTGTTTGTGACGCCCATTATGTCATCACTGACATTGTAGCGAAATTTCCAGGCAGTACTCATGACTCCTACATTTTTAGGCACAGTGGGATACACCAACGCCTGGAACGTGGGGAGTTTGGAGACGGATACCTCCTAGGTAGAGCTGCATACACCTTGTAGACATGCACACAGATCAATGTGCACACCAACCGTGACTTTCTAACAGTGTACTGTTTGTGCCCAACAGGTGACAGTGCATATGCACTACGGCCATGGATAATGACTCCGTACTTAACACCCAGCAATGAATGTGAGAGGCGATACAACAGTGCACATAAGAGGACCAGGAACCTGAATGAACGCACCTTTGGATTGCTGAAAGCACGGTTCAGATGCCTCCACTGAAGTGGAGGTGCCCTCCAGTATACCCCCATAACGGCATTCAAAATAGTTGTCGCATGCGCTATCCTGCACAACATTGCCACCCGACGTGGGCTACCTCTCACCCCTGCAGACCCGGATTTGGAGGATGAAGAGCAAGAGCAACCACATCGCCATCATGGGGATAGGAGCATCGCAAATCAAGGCAGACTGAGACGGGAACACATCGCAACACAATACTTTGGAAGGTACGTGCAAACTTCTACCATACTCACCTATTGACCAAACACTCCATTTGTTAAGTGGAACAAAAAAATTAATTAATATGTGCAGAAATTGAACTATTTACAATGAAAAACTGTTCAGGGACTTCAGAAAGCCAACCTGGCATGGGGCACATTGCTATCATGTGCCCCAACATCAGGGACAGTGTTTAGTTTATTGCCTACGGCGGCCTCTGCCAGCCTGGCTGATCCCAGGTTGCTCAGCAGTGCTCTGCCTCGTACTTCCACTCCGGAGCACCCTGGTGTCACCAGCAGAGACACTGCTCACAGTGGAGCCCTCCTCGCTGTTTTGTGGGGTGTCCCCTGTACCTCTGGACACATGCCGTGCCTCCATGAGGTCGATCACATGGGTGATCCGGCCCAGGCCCCTTGCCACATCACCTGCAAAGTGGCCCATTTCTACCTGGAGGCTGACTGTTCTTCTTGACAGCCCAGTAGTGTTCACTGCCAGTCTGCAAATTGAGGAGGCCATCCTGTCCAGCCTTTGGAGCAGTTTGCGGTCCCTGCGCCGCACACCCTCGCTCTGTGTAAGCAGTCCAGCCACCAGTTCACGCATGGACAGGGCTAGGTCACCAGTGTTGTTGCCTATTACTTCCAGTTGTGCATGGAGCTGCTGCATGCTGTTTTCATTGCTCCTTACAAAGCGGTGCAGAACCCCACTAATCCGCCCTAACATTTGATTTTGCAAGAGCTGACCACGTATCAGTTGTGCCTCTGTCAGTTTGGTGGACGGACGCCCTGACTCTGCCTGCAGCCCTGCTCTCCTCATCCTGCGTCGCCTGCGCAGCGGTGGATGCCCTGTGAGATGTGCTGTGGCACTCCTGGCTGTTGCTGGTGCAGCCTCCGAAACCACTGTTGCAGCGGGTGTTGTTATAGAGGGGATTGTGTTGGTGGTGCAGGTGGGAGTGGTGGCTGCTCCTGTAGTTTCCTCATGGGGCTGGCTGACCGTTGGCACCTGGCTGCTGTGGCTGGTGGTGGGGTCTTGTGGGAGACCTGTGGGACACGGGGACAAGACTGTCAGTGTCTACTATCTGTTGCACAATTCCTAATTAAAATTTGCCTATTAACTGCCTACTTGACTACATTGCCCATAATGCATCATGCTGGTACTCCGAAATGGAGCTATCTTGGTTGTGCATGTCCCTGTGTACATGGTGGATGGGGGTATGGCATTGATGGGGGTACAGGCATATCACATGGTACTCACGGGTTGATGTTCTGGGCTCAGAGGTGTCCAGATCTCCGAATCCTGTTACAGCCTCCTGCTCCAGGGTCTCCTCCACCCTTTCCTCCAGGGGTGTGGGTGGTGGTATGGAAGATGGTCCCCCTCCTCTGCCTCTCATCTCCCGGAGCCTTTCTGCCACCCTCTCCTTGGTCCGGGAGCGGAGGTCATACCACCTCTTCTTTATCTCATCGACACTCCTGTGGCTGACCCCCAGGGAATTCACCTTTTCCTGTATTTCCTGCCAAATTCTTTTTTTGGTAGAGTCTGGCACATTGAGGGCTGCCTTCCCAAATAGCTCATCATGGTGCTGACAGCATTCCTCTGTGAGCACAACAAGCTCCTTCTCAGCAAATTTCAATTTCCTCTTTCTGGGAGTGTCAGCCATGGTTGCTGTTGCTCTGTTAGCTGTGCAGCAGTTAAAAAGGGTGTGGTCCTCCCTCCTCCCAGGAGTATTTGTAAACTTCCTGGCTGTGATGTCATCATCATGTGCCAGGAAGTGTTTCCAGTTTTTCAATTTTCATGAAAATCGCAATTTGCGACATCCACTCGCAAATTGCGAGCCCATTTTTTGCGCAGTCACAAAAAGCGACCTCGCTGACAGCGGACTCGCTATCTGCGGTGCGACTCCGTGTGCGAGTCGCAGTTTGTCCCCGCAAATTGTACCTGCATTCCTGTTAGCGACATGCAAATTGCGAGTCGCTCATGTTCGCAAATTGCGAGTCGCTAATTTTTTTGTACCTACATCTGGCCCTAAATCTTATGTGAATAAGGGTGCCACATGTACAGTTTCTCGTCACTTGAGTGAAAGGTTTTTCTTGAAGGTACTCCTACAACTATACGCCGATGCAATTTGTAAACATGCATTGCTGGTCAACCTGCTATGTCATGGTGGTCCTATCGGAATTTTAAAACCTGAAAAGTAGCCTCCAAATCGTTAGTTTGTGCGAGAAAAGCAAAAACTATAGGGCGTTTTCTATTTGAGCATCAGGGTTACGTTATACTTTTTATGCCTGGGACTGTCACAATTTAGATACTCTTTATGGGAGGTGAAAGCCTTCTCTAATAAAGACAGGCCTATAAAGCTAACTGCTTTGTGTCAGAGGTATCACCTGAAGAGCGTTTTTAATCGGTGAGACAGCTGAGAATCTGCAGTTAAAACACTATGGGGCATAGTTAAGAGCCCCTAGTGCCACTGGAGCGTCACTTTATGTGACACTCCAGTGGCTCTAACCTCTGCTCCATATTTATAAGGAGGTGTAACCGCACTTTTGTGGTGTTCTGCCTCCTTGTAAATATGGGCCCTTCCGACGCAGTTTTCTGCGTCAGAGGGACATACAATGGGTGTTGCTGTGAGCGTGCCACAGCAACACCCATTACATTTTGACGCTGTCTCAGATTTACAAGATTTCATAAACCTGAGGCAGCACACAATCTAACGGTATCCCATGGGTGGCATTGGCAAGGTGCAACGAGGAGGAATAATTTTATTCCACCTCCTTTTTTGCTTTTTCTATGAGTGCTGCATTCTGCAGCATACATAGAAAGAGCAAAATGCCAGAAATGATTATTTATGTGCGGGACGGTGTCCCTTTCTGCACATAAACAATCATTTCAAAATCACGCTTTGGCACTTCTGTGTATGCTGCAATTCTGCAGCACACACAGAAGTGCCAAATCACCCTTAGTGATTGATTAGTGATTGATTATGTGCAGGAAGGGACACCTTCCTGCACATAAAGAATCACACCCCTCAACTCAGACATCCTTGCACAATGGTGCAAGGATGCCTGTGTTTGCGCTGGAAGCTTAAATTTGGTGCCAGCGCAGGGGATAACAAAGGGGTGAGCGGTATTCAATTAAATATGGTGCATCCCTGCGTTCTGAAAATGATGGAGCATGGCACTGCCAATTTTGGTGCAGCGACACGCTCCGTCATTTTCAGGATCTTCTGAATGTAAATGAATAACGTTTTTGTCACTAAACATGTCAATTTAGAATGCTCTTCCTATTTCGGCCTTCCTCTAAATGGCTTCATAATGCTAATCCCCAGAATACTCCCAAAATGAAAGTAGAACTGCATTCACTTGTGTAGTCCATGAAAGGAGTTGAATTTCGTTATTTTTTCTATACTACTTCAAGAATTAGGGCTCTCAAAAATGCAAAACATACCTCTGGATGGCACACTAGACTACCATTGCCCCTTCAAATGTGTTCAAGTGACGCTCAATGGAAGTTGGATGCTGTGTTTATCTCTACATGGAGGCCAAGGCACATGGGGCATATTCCGTGGCGCAGGGCAGTGCAGCAAGTCACCAATGGCATAGAGCAGAAATGCACCATATTTACAAGATATGGTGCATTTCTGTCCTTTCCCCCTGTGCTGGCACACAAATTGCTGCCTAGCACCAATGCAGGCAGGCTTGCACCATGATGCAAGTGTGTCTGCTTTGTCAATAGTATTGTTTTTGTGCAGGATGGGACACTTTCCTACATAAACACAATCCAGAGAGGATTTTCCTCTTCATATATGGAAAGAGGACACAACGAGGAGAAATAAAGATATTGCTCCTCGTTGGGCCTGCCCTGGTGAGGCGTACAGTTCTGATGCATTCCCAGGTTTACAGATTCTTGTAAATCTGGGACTGCGTTAAAACACATGGGTGTTGCATGGTATACCTCTGAGGCACAGAGTTAGGCAACGCAGCGACTTGCGCTGCATTGACTAACACTATATCTACAAGGTCATGAAAATCCATGAAAATTTATTTTACGTGGCCTTGTAGATATGTACACTGCACCACCGGTGCATCACAAATAGTGACGCACCGGGGGCACAAGAGGCTCGGAATTATGCCCCTAAATGTGGACTTCATGTGTTACCTTACATTGTTGGTTCTAGTATATATGGTGTTATCCAAGCAGTATTTTAATTAATGACTGCCTGATATCACTAAAATGAAGAAACCATTTGGTAGAAGTGTGTGAATATCTTTGTTGAATAAATGTTGTTTGTAATGAGGTCTATTTGCACAACTGATAATGTTTGGTGTACCTGACTTTACGTTTCTATATTAAACGGTTGTCCTTCATGATACTTTGCAATCAAATTAGAGTGATCTATGAGATACCTTTTTTTAGGAGATCTGTAAAACGTACGTAAATGCTTATCATTTGCACCAGCCAAACTCTATGCAATGCATTGTAAAAGGGTTGACATCAAACAACGTATATACTGTTTGTAAAATATAGGGTTTATTTGTCATTTAAAAATTGAGAGAGACATATTGCAACTCCATCAAAGAATTTAAGTCTCTAGTCGACTAGATGGCATGCTATCTCCTGATGGTGCATATTTAATACAATCAAGCAATATCAGATTTGTTTAGTTTTTAGAAATAAAAATGAAAGCGATTCCCAGTAGTGACCACATGTTATTTTTTTTATATTTTGTTACGTTATGTGTATTTGTATAGCACGCTAATCATCTGTTAGGTTATTAAGGTGCTTTGCTTGCAGATGACAGACAGCTGTCTCCTGGTGAGGTTAACTGAAAAACAAGGTGATCAACTTCTTGCAGAACTGTTACAAAGCAAGGAGGAGTCTCTGATGTGGTGCAGAAGGTCATCCCTTACTTTGAGGAGATATATGAAAAGGTGCAGTCTCTGGTTGTGGCTTTGGATATGGGGTATGCGGCCAGTGAGAATCCATCTTAGCAGAGTTGCCTAGGAGATGTGTAGAAGTGCATGCAGCTGTTAAGGTATGTATGGCCGATGTTGTGTAGTGCTTTGAAAGTGTGTGTGTGTGTGTGAGCAATTTGGATTGGCTGAGTTTGAGGACTGGGAGCCAGTGTAGTTCTCTGAAGGTGGTGTGTGTGCGATGAGGTAGGTTTAGTTTGAGTTGTGCTGTAGCGTTTTGGTTTGTCTAGGCTCGGTTCATTAGTAATTTCTTCATAGAGTGTGTTGCCATAATTGAGTCTTTTGGTGATCAATCTCTGTGTGACTGTTTTCCTGGTGTTCTCAGGAAGCCATTTGAGGATCCTTCATAGAATCCTAAGGAGGTTAAAGCAGGTGGAAGTTACTACGTTTACTTGGGCTGTCATGTGGAGCTTGTTGTCCAAGATGATTCCAAGATTTCTTGCATGGGTAGTGGGAGTATGTGAGGGTCCAAAGTTTGTTCCCAACAAAGCAGGCCAGGCAGGGGCTTTCCATCTGAAGATCTCAACTTCAGTTTTGCCTGGGCTCAGTTTTAGGCAGTTGGTATTCATCCACGTGGTTACCACTGTCATGCACGTAGAGGAGTTTGGCTTTTTTGGTAGTACTGGTTTTGTCTGAGAGGGAGAGTATCACTTGGGTATTGTCTACATAGGAGAGAAAGGTGATGTTGCAGGATGTGATGAGGTCCGCTAGAAGAGTCGTAGTTTTTGAATAACATACGGATTAGGGATAATCCTTATTAGACTCCACATGTGAGGTTCTTGGACTTTGATGTGTAGGGTGGCAGGTTAACTATTTGTGCTCTTCCTGTGAGGAAGGATACAATCCAGACGGATTTTTGTATGTCCATCTTGTGCAGTCTTTAGATCAGAGTGGAGTGGGCGGCCATGCTTAAGGTTGCAGAGATGAGTATGTGATAAATATTTTTTACTTCATCTGGGAATATCAACATGTGTTCTAGCTTTGGCTTAGCCAATAGGCTTGTAAGGTGGGGAAGTGTACGTATGAACTGTTTTCAATTAGATAAAGCAGGTTAAAATTTCTAATGAATACAAATAGTAAATGTATTTATGTTCATTCTAAGATTATTGATGATTTGTCCACCATCTAAGTGTTACCAGGAAAGCGAGCAATTTGACCATACTGAAAAAGATAAGTAGAAACAGTATTTTATGGGCTTCTGCCACATCATATGGAAATTAAAGTGGAACTGGCATCTAAATAGCTTAATATTATGCTGTCTGATTAGTACACAAACACTTTTCTTATAATCACAAGATAGATCATTTCCTGATAGCACAAGAGCAATGATTTAGGAAATGTGTAAAAATGGGTTTGTACTTGGGGTGGGCGGTCCCACACTGTGAAAAAGGGCCTTTTTGTGCATGGTTAGACACCCACCTTTTGCCAAGAAAATGATGTGATTTAAAAATTGTAAGTGCCCAAGGCCCCTGCTAAACAGGTTTCTAGGGACAAATTTATTTCCCCAAAATTGTACTATGTATTGGCACTTCAGCTACCCTTGTAAGTCCTTAGTAAATGGTGCCTCTTGTACCCAGGGCATGGGTACTAAAGAGGACCCCCCAGAGCTGCAGCACCAATTGTGCCACTCTAAGAGGCTCCACGCCAGCCTCATGCAGACTGCCATTGCAAGTTTATGACAAGGTGTATTTAAAAGTTGCAAACTTGACATGGCACTCACCAAGAGTGCCCTGTCAACTAACACTGAATGCACTATAGGGAAGTCACCTCTCTGGCAGGCCTTACAGCCCTAAGGCAGGGTGCACTATAATGCATGTGGGGGCATATGTTTGAAT
Organism: Pleurodeles waltl; assembly: GCF_031143425.1. NCBI lineage: Eukaryota > Metazoa > Chordata > Amphibia > Caudata > Salamandridae > Pleurodeles > Pleurodeles waltl. The sequence goes on along the minus strand of NC_090443.1, from coordinate 783,661,429 downwards.
GAGCAGATATGTCCCTAATATGTCTTTACACAACCTTAAGAGATATTAAGGCCCATATTTATACTTTTTTAGTGCCGCATTTACGACGCTTTTTGATGCAAAAATGAGCAAACTTACAAAATACAATTGTAAACAAATGACGCAAATGCAGCACTAAAAAAGTATAAATATGGGCCTAAGTGTGCAGGGAAGCTATGGCAAGTACATGTGCTGGACACTGGTTATTATAAGTTCCCCAGCTACATGATGGACTCTCTGAATACTGGGTTGTTTGGTATCAGACAATTAGAATAATAGACCCACACTGATGCCGGAAGCCCACACTGATGCCAGTGTTGGATGTATGATAACAAGTACCCAGAGGGCACCTTAGAGGTGCAACCTGCAAAACCTATGAGCCCTGGCATGGTTGCTGACTGGTTTTTGCCAGCTTGCCACTGCCAGACATTGATCTTGACTCCTGGGGTGTGAGCCTCTGCTCCTCAGGAGCCAGAACACAAAGCCTTTCTGGGATGGAGGTGTTACTCCTCCTCCCCAGGCAGAGACACAGACCCAGCGGTCAGCTTCAAAGGCTTTACCCCCTTTGAAATCTGACCTCTGACTCTGTAGCTATCAGAAGATGGCCGCCCAATGATTTTTCTCCCTCTTTGAGTGAGAACACCAGAGAGAAAACTTCAGAGTCAGAGTAAGAGGAGTGGCCTCTCCTTAGCCTGTACCATACCCCAGGTGCGGCAGGCAACATGACCACTCCATTTCATTTTTCTCCATCGTGGATGGCAGGGAACTAGCCTATCAGGATTAGGGATGTGGCCTTTTCCCACAGGAAGCAATCACATAGTGGGTGTAGCCACCCTGTTTTAAATGGCCCATTGGCTACTACCAGGTACTCCCCTAAATGTCCACTAAATGCAGTATTTAGTGGGCATCCCAAGACCTGCAGATCAGATTCGATGGGCGCAAGAAGACCAGTGACAGAAGTCCAGCTGCAAGAAGAAAAAGGCAGCAAACCCTGCCTGCTGCACCCAGGACTCGACAATCGCTGTTGAGCGGTCGACTGGACTGCAGACGGAATCTAAGAAACCTGAGAGAACCTCTGACCTTCTAAAAATTGCCAAGAACATCGCTCCAGAGAAATGGCATCACTCCCTGTACCCAGCAAGCAAGAGCCAGTGAAGTTTAGTTCACTTATCGGCCACTGACCAATGAACCAGACACAGCAGCCAGACCAACAGCCAGAGGACAAACCCTGCCAGTTTGTTAAGTTTGGTGGCACTGCGATTTTCAGTAGCTGAGATGTGTTATCGCCCGGGGTACTGGACCCCCAAAACTGGACACCCAGAAGGAAAGTCCACTCCGGACTCTCTGAAGACCAGAAGCAAGCAGCAATCAAGGACTTGGCTCGCCTATATGCACTGCCCCCAGCCTCCCTGACCCCTGTATCAGACCCACCAGACTTACTTTTAAGTCCTCATATGCAGTGTGTTTTCAAGTGGTCTCCTTCTCTTTCTCCTTCTCCATTCTACACCAGCTCCAAGTCTTCCAGACGATGCCCCCATTTAAACATCTCTGGCTGGCCCACAGGACATCTTGATGACCTCAACCTAAAAACAGAAGGTGACACTTGTGAGAGCATTGCCTTATTTTATATGCAGTTTTAAAGTTTTATCCCATTGATTCCTATGGTATGTAATTGCGCACAGAAAAACTTTTTTTGCTAAACTTTGAAAAATCATAACCTTAAAAGTACTTACGTGATTTTGATGATCTTGGCGTTAAAAATTGTATAAAAATCAAAAGTATTTTTGTAAATTGGTCTTGAGTTATTCTTTTGAGTGTGTGCCCACATTTATTAATACTGCAAGTACATCAAATGCTTAGCACATCTCCAAGATTAGCCTAAATGCTCGACCATGCTACCCACAAAAATAGAGCATTAAGTGGTCTACTTATTGCCTCTGGACACCAAGGTGAAGTTGTTCAGACTCTCTGAACAGTGCACTTCATTTTTGTACACTACAGACAGCGAGTCTCCTACACTGACCCTGAGAAATATTAACACTATCCCATCGGGATGAACCGCAAAAGTCACTCAGCTAACCTGAGCTCACCCCCTAGTAACTGTGGCACAGAGCAGACAGATGTAACATAGGGCAATTTAAAATGTTTTTATCCAGTACCAAAACAGTGATAAAGGAAAGACACCAAACTAAAAAAATCCAAAACAAATTTAAAAGTACATTTTGATCAACAAAATGATATCAAAACAACAGAAATACAATAAGGGGAATTAAAAATATGAGTTTTAATGTTTTAAGTGTCAATAGCACCAAAAAGTACTAGGTGTCAATAACAAGCTATGGTCACTGTAGATGGACCTACTCGCACTTTGAGGCTGACAGCAATGTGCAATCAAGTGGGACAGCTTGATCAAGAAATTTACCTTCATACTTAGGGCCTGATTTAGATAATGGCAGGTGAGTTACACCATCACAGCGGTGACAGATATCCGGTCTGCAAAAGTCTAAGGGGGTCATTACAACCCTGGCGGACAGTGTTAAAGCGGCGGTAAGACCGCCAACAGGCCTGCGGTAAAAAAATAGCAATTATGACTGTGACGGAAACCGCCAACAAATACAGCCACTTTAACACTCCAACCGCCACGGCGGTACAAACAAACAGCGCGGCGGTCACCGCCAATAGACAGGCGGACGACAATGTACCGCCCACACTATTATGACAGGCCAATCTGCCACCTTTTCTGGGGCGGATACACCGCAGATAAAAACACGGCGGAAACAGGAATTTCGAAGGGAAAACGCTCACCTCCACACACTCCACGAGGAACGAGGACACCATGGAACCGGAACTCCAAATTCTACCTGCGATAGTCTTCCTGCTCCTCTACCAGGAGCACAAACGCCGACGGCGAAGACCACGGTGAGTACTGCACCTACGACACAGGGGAGGGAGGAGGCAAAAAACAGGGACACACACACACAACACCCCCACCCCCACCCCCACCCTCACCCACTACAATACACACACCAATGCATATCAATACATCACAGTTACACCCCCCAAACTGCCCCAGAAGAATGCAAAGACCAAAGAAAATAAGTGTAACCATCGAAATATATTACAAACAAGTAGGCAGAAATATATATATACACCATGTACAAAATATATACCAGGGATAGTAGTCCAGGTACTGCACAAAGAAAGTCCGTGGAACACTGGGACCACACGGTATGGGCGAGGCCCACACAAGATCCCTGACCATGACGGAGAAAACACTGCAGGGGCATCAGACAGCATGAAAACAGGCACCTCAGTGGGATGGAAAGGGGGGGCACCTCAGCCGGTTGAGTGTACGACGCCAAATCCACGAGAGGGCCACATGCCCACTGTTCAATCCTGGGGAGTGCAAAGCCACAGTCTCTCAAATATCTACAGTGGGTGGTTTGCCCACTGTTCAATCCTGGGGAGTGCAAAGCCACAGTCTCTCAAGTCAATACAGTGGGTGGGTTGCCCACTGTTCAATCCTGGGGAGTGCAAAGCCACAGTCTCTCAAGTCTCACAAGTGGGTGGTTTGCCCACTGTTTAATTCTGGGGAGTGCAAAGCCACAGTCTCTCAAGCCTCACAAGTGGATGGGTTGCCCACTGTTCAATCCTGGGGAGTGCAAAGCCACAGTCTCCACTGGTTCTGGAGGGGGACTGGTGCCCAGAGTGCTTCATCCTGTGAAGGACAGAGGTAGTGGATGGATGTCTTCACTGGTTCTGGAGGGGGACTGGTGCCCAGAGTGCTTCATCCTGTGAAGGACAGAGGTAGTGGATGGATCTCTCCACTGGTTCTGGAGGGGGACTCGTGCCCAGAGTGTTTCATCCTGTGAAAGGCAGAGGTAGTGGATAACAGTCTCCACTGGTTCTGTTCAGCGGTGCTTGAGTTGGCGGTGCCCTGTTCAGTGGTGCTTGAGTTGGCTGTGCCCTGTTCAGCGATGCTTGAGTTGACGGTGCCCTGTTCAGCGGTGCATGAGTTGGTGGTGCCCTGTTCAGCGGTGCTTGTGCTGGCGGTCCTTCATGGCCCAGCGGGGCTTGTGCTGGCGGTCCTTCATGGCCCAGTGGGGCTTGTGCTGGCGGTCCTTCATGGCCCAGCGGAGCTGGTGCTGGCGGTCCAGCGGGGCTTGTGCTGGTGGCCCTTCATGGCCCAGCAGGGCTGGCGGCCCTTGATGGATCAGCTGGGCTGGGGCTGGCGGTGGCCTCCTGGGAAGCTGTGCTGGGGCTGGTGGTGGCCTCCTGGGCAGCTGTGCTGGGGCTGGCGGTGGCCTCCTGGACAGCTGGGCTGGCGGTGGCCTCATGGGCAGCTGGGCTGGGGCTGGCGGTGGCCTCATGGGCAGCTGGGCTGGGGCTGGCGGTGGCCTCCTGGGCAGCGGGGATGATGGCGGTCTTCTCCGCCGTGCAGCTCTTCCCAGACTTGCCGGGTTTCTTGTGGCCCTTCCCCACCTTGGAAGGTGTCACAGCTGACTACACACTCCCAACGGGACCCCTGGGAGCGGACTTGCTGGCTGGAGTCTTCCCCCTCTCCCGCCGGGCACTGGCCAACTTTTGATGCTTCACAGGTGGGGGACTGTCCGTGATGTGGCTCCGTGCCACACTGGCTGCCCTGCTGCCCAGTGCATTCCAGATTCCGGTGACTACAGGCACCACTGGTCCCGGAGATGTTGTGGTTGAGGTGCTAGGATGGGACCTGGAGAGTCGGGCCCTAGGAGACAGACGGGGTGGGGGAGGTGAGGGAAAGGGGTCATACGCTGGAGGCTGTCGTGAGGTGGATGGCTGTTGGGTGGGTGTGTGCCTGCGTTTGTGTATCTTGGGAGGGGGCGTCACAGACACACTGGGAGAGGACACAGGGGACGTGTGAATGGTAGTTGGGGTGGTGACTGCACATGAGCGGGGTGTGCTGGTGGGTGTGCTGGTGAGGGACGTAGTGGCTGTAGAGGTAGTGCATGCAGGTGTGAGTGTAGACGAGACTGGGAGGGAGGAGGGAGATGACGAGGAGGGGGACACAGTGGAGGCAGTGGATGTTGGTGTGTCTGCATGTGTGTGTTGCTTGCGTGAGTGCATGTGGGATGTGTGGTGCTTGTGTTTGCCTGAGATTCCCTTGTGTGTTGACGTGTGTGCAGGCTGGTCTGATGGTGTGCTTGGGATAGGCAGAGGTACAGGGGATTGGGTCTGGGTGGAGGAAGTTGGAGGGGGAAGGCTAGAGACGGGGACAATGGCTGCCATCAGTGCTGAGGCCAGAGTTTGAAAAGCTTGGTGAAGGGCCGCCTGACCAGAATGAATGGCCTCCAGGAATGCATTAGTTTGTTGCAACTGCCTTTCTACACCCTGGATGGCATTCAAAATGGTAGACTGCCCAACATTGAGGGACCTGAGGAGGTCAATGGCCTCCTCACTGAGGGCAGCAGGGGTGAATGAGGCAGGGCCTGAGGTGCCTGGGGCGAAGGTGATGCCCACCCTCCTGGGTGAGCGGGCACGGGGCGAAGGCTAAGGGGCTGCTGGGAGGGTGGTGCTGGTAGGGGGGGTGGCGGCTGTACCTGTAGATGCGGGGGGCACAGATGTTGCCGCCACCACAAGGAAGCTACCATCAGAGGACGAGTCCGTGTTGCTGGTCTCAGCTCCTGTCCCCGCCGTGAAGCTCCCCTCGCCCTCCGTCCCACTGGTGAATTCCGAGTCTGTAGTCTCGCCCTCCAGGGCCATGTGGGATGCAGCTCCCTCATGCTCCAGTGCCACTACTCCTCCACCTGATGATGCTAATGCACACAAAAACAGGGAGACCACAAAAAGGGGGGGGACGAAAGAAGAAAGACATGTTGAGTGCATGGATTACCACTACCGTTGGCGGACAAGACAGATACAGCGCTCTTGGGCTCCACTGTTCAATTCCTGGGAAATGGCCTACAAGGCTATGGACGACATCTGCACACATAGATGACACAGGGGCATGAATAGCTGTACTACGCAAGTCTACAGAGGTGGACTGGGGTACCACATGGCCTGCCTTACGGAGGGGCCTTGCCTACGGAACTCGCCCTGGCCTAGGGAAACCCACAGCCCTCCTCCCCCACCCAGACAACTCCACTGTGCGCAAATTCATCAGAATGAGAGTGTACTCACCCCCTTGTGTCTGCTGTGATGCCCTCAAGCGCCCATCCAACTCCGGGTAGGCCACCGCCAGGATCCTGAACATCAGGGGGGTGATGGTGCGACGGGCACCAACCCACGTTGGGAGGCCATCCCCAGCTGAGCCTCCCCGTCTTCTTGCTCCAGCGACGAATGTCCTCCCATCTTTTCCGGCAGTGGGTGCTCCATCTGTGGTAGACCCCCAGGGTCCGGACGTCCTTGGCGATGGCACGCCAAATATCTTTCTTCTGGTGGTTGCTGACCTACATGAAATGTACAGGGGAAGAAGAGAAGTCATTATCAATTGCACCGTCAAAGTGATTGGCCCCTATCCCTACCCTTGCCATGTGGCAAATGCATGCACCGTCTTTCATGCACGCAGCACTCTGCCCCCTTCCTTCTTACATCCAGCCCGCTCCACACAGGCATAGCCCATACAACATGCTCCCTGTGTACTTACCTGTTTGTCTGGAGGACCATAGAGTAGTGTGTACTGGGGGAGGACTGCATCCACGAGCTTCTCCAACACCTCCGATGTGAAGGCAGGGGCCCTTTCCTCAGACGCACGAGCCATTGTCTCTTCCAGACCGAGGTCACAGCAGCATTTGCAGTGTAGGTCCTCTCCTGTCGAAGATCAGAATCGAGTGATTGAACGGATAGAAAATGGCGGTCACATCCGCGGTGGTGCGTACCGTCACCGCCGGCATACATCGTCATTGGCTCCTGGGACCCATAGGGTCCAATGTTAACCAATGCAGCATTGCGCCGCAGTCTTCGACCGCCTACCACGACGGTGTACAACGCCAGCGCAGTTACCTCACATCCCATTGTCCCACTTTACAGGTCAGGCAGCCGCCATTTCAGGGGCCCACATGGCTTCATTTTCAACTGCGTCACACATACCTAGGCCTAGTCTCAACACACATACAGGCCACCTTTTGTGTATGATTGGTGTTCTGGGTAAACTGTGGGTACTTACCTCTGAGTTGTTTGACTCTGTGCTTGCTGTTGTCCTTCATAGGCACTGTCTGCCGGGACATGTGAGGAGATGGCGGCATCCTCCGGTGTACCGACCGTTGGTGGACCTGTCGACAATGGAGGAGCGACATTTGATAATCACCTACAGGCTTGACCGTGCCACAATCCAGGAACTGTGTACCCAGTTGGAGCCAGACCTGATGTCAGCAATCCGCCATCCCACAGGAATCCCCCCTCAAGTGCAGGTGCTGTCAGTGCTCCATTTCCTTGCAAGTGGCTCTTTTCAAACAACTGTGGCCATGGCATCAGGGATGTCCCAGCCTATGTTTTCCAATGTATTGTCCAGAGTGTTGTCTGCCCTTCTGAAACACATGCAGAGCTACATCGTTTTCCCTCAGGTGGAGGATTTGCCTACAGTGAAAGCTGATTTCTATGCCCAGGGACATATGGCCAACATCATAGGTGCCATTGATGGGACCCATGTGGCTTTGGTCCCCCCCACAGGAGAGAACAGGTGTACAGAAACCGGAAGAGTTATCATTCTATGAATGTACAGATGGTATGTTTGGCAGACCAGTACATCTCCCATGTGAATGCCATGTTCCCTGGCTCAGTGCATGACGCTTACATGCTGCGGAATAGCAGCATCCCTTATGTGATGGGTCAACTCCAGAGGCACCGTGTGTGGCTATTAGGTGAGCACCTGGAAGCAAGTCAGTGGGAATGGTTGTCTGGGTCTGGGGTTATCCCTCCAGGTTAGTGTGTGTCCAACAGTTGCCCCTCACCATTTTCAGGTGACTGGTTACCCCAACCTGTCATGGCTACTGACCCCAGTGAGGAATCTCAGGACAAGGGCAGAGGAACGCTACAATGAGGCCCATGGGCGAACTAGGAGGGTGATCGAGCCGACCTTCGGCCTCCTGAAGGCCAGTTTCAGGTGCCTCCATATGACAGGTGGATCTCTAATCTACTCATCAAAGAAGGTGTGCCAGATCATCGTGGCCTACTGTATGCTTCACAACTTGGCTTTGCGACGCCAGGTGCCTTTTCTGCAGGAGGATGGTCCAGATGGCGGTGTTGCTGCAGCTGTGGAGCCTGTGGACAATGATAAGGAGGAAGCAGAGGAAGAAGACATGCACAACAGGGACTCAGTGATCCAGCAATATTTCCAGTGAGACACAGGTAAGAATACAATCCTGCCTACTACATGTACTTTAACACTACTACCTCTCTCCTGTCCGTCGTTTTCACCCAGTGTATGGTCACTGAGTTGTCACTTTCCCTTACGGTTTCACAGATGTGGGTCCCACTGTGTGACACCTGCTTAGATTCCTCATGGACTAGAGCTGTGTGACATAGGTATGTTGACATTACTATTTACAAAACAGTTTGTCACTGTAATTGCCAATACACTATTTCGAAATCACAGACAGACTCCATATCATTTTGTGCTTTAGGTGTGTTTATTTAAATGCTCAAAATTGGAGGGGGTAGTGAAATGGTGAGGGGTGATAGCGAAGGAGTGTCCATGACAGAGTCCAGTCTATCAGTCTCACAGGTGCATTGCCCATATGGGCATAGGAAGTGGAGGTGGGGCAGTTTAATTATGGACAGGGTGACAAAGTGGGACAGTAGGATGACAATCAGGGTGGTCTCATTTCTTGGCGGGGGTCTTGGCATCGTTCTCTGTCTTGTTCCTGGATCTCAGGGACCGTTTGTGGGGTGGTTCTACCTCTGCAGGGGGTGGGGTGCTGGTGTGGTGGACCTGTGGCGGGGCGTCCTGTCCACTAGCGCCGGCGGAGGTGGTGGGCAGTTCATCATCCATGCTAGTGTCAGGGGCCCCTTGTTGTGCCACAGTGTCCCTCCTGGTGTTGAGTACTTCCTTCAGCACCCCTACGATGGTGCCCAGGGTGGAATGGATGGCTCTGAGTTCCTCCCTGAAGCCCAAATACTGTTCCTCCTGCAGGCGCTGGGTCTCCTGAAACTTGGCCAGTACCGTTGCCATCGTCTCCTGGGAGTGGTGGTAAGCTCCCATGATGTTGGAGAGGGCCTCGTGGAGAGTGGGTTCCCTTGGCCTGTCCGCCCCCTGTCGCACGGCAGCCCTCCCAGTTCCCCTGTGTTCCAGTGCCTCCGTCCCCTGGACCGTGTGCCCACTACCACTGCCCCCAGGTCCCTGTTGTTGTTGGGGTGGTGGGTTAGCCTGGGTTCCCTGTAGTGGTGGACACACAGTTGATTGACGTGTCCTGGGGATGGAGGTATGGGCCCGCCGGGTGGGTGCTGTGCTGGTGTTTCCAGAGGGGGGAAGGTCTGTGGTGGCCTGTGCCTGTGTGAGCGGAACCGACTGTCCAGAGGTCCCCGATGGTCCGGGCTGGTCATCTAGATCCAGTTGGACAGAGGTGCTGTCATCACTGTGGGCCTCTTCTGTTGGTGGTGTGGACATGTGTGGTCCCTCCTGTCCGGTGACGTTGGGTAGTGGTCCTGCAGGGGTATAAAAGGATGTATGTTAAATCTGTGTGTGTAATGGTGTGCAATGGGTGGGTGACCGTGGACCCCAGTGCTAGCATTCCTGTGTGGGAGCTTGTGTGATGATGGTTTAGGGGGGTGTATGGGTATGTGCAGTGGCCATGCTTTGGTGATGGGTGTCCATGCTTTGTTGTTGCATGCAGGTATTGGTGTTGGGATGTGTGGTTTGTGATGTTGGGACATTTGTGAGGAGTTGGAGTGCTGGGGGTGAGGGTGGGGGTATGTGATAGCATGCAGGTAGGGTGGGGGATGTAATAGTAAAGCTTTGACTTACCAAAGTCCATTCCTCCACCTACTCCTGCGAGGCCCTCAGGATGCAGAATCACCAAGACCTGCTCCTCCCATGTTGTTAGTTGTGGGGGAGGAGGTTGGGGTCCGCCGCCAGTCCGCTGAACCGCAAGGTGGTGTCTTGAGACCACGGAACGCACCTTACCCCGTAGGTCGTTTCACCTCTTCCTGATGTCATCCCGATTTCTTGGGTGTTGTCCCACTGCGTTGACCCTGTCCACTATTCTTCGCCATAACCTTCCTTCCTAGCTATGGAGGTGTGCTGCACCTGTGATCCGAATAGCTGTGGCTCTAGTCGGACGATTTCCTCAACCATAACCCTGAGCTCCTCCTCCGAGAACCTGGGGTGTCTTTGCCATGCCATGGGTTGGTGCAGGTGATGTGTAGGGTGGAGTGTGTGGTGATAAGTGTGGTGATATGTAGTGGTGTGTTGTGTGAGGTATGTGGAAGTTGTGTAGGTGATGGTGTTGTGTGCCTGTGGATGCCGTTGTTCTTGCTGGTGGTGTCTCTCTCTGGCCTTTTTTTGGAATTTTTTGTCGTGGGGGTTTGTGGGCAATGTGGGTGTGTGTTTTATATTGCAATGGGTGTGTGGGAGTGGTGTGTGTATGTGTCTCAGGTGTGTGTATTTCGAATTGTCCAATGTGGCTGTGTTTTGTAAGAGTGTGTGTATTTTGAGCGCGGCGGTGTGTACCGCCAATGGAATACTGCAGTTGAAAGACCGCCACGTGGATTCGTGTGTCGTGATAGTGTGGGCGTATTTCTGTTGGGGTGACGGTGGAGGTTTTGTTTTTGCCAGTTTATCACTGACCTTTGGTGTGGCGGATTTGTGTGGGTGTCTGACTTTTGGCGGATTCCGAGATGTGGGTCATAATAGCTGTGGCGGAATTCCGCGGCCGCGGCGGTGTGTTGGTGGTCTTCTGCACGGCGGTAAGCGCCTTTTACCGCCAATGTTGTAATGACCGCCTAAGTTCCTTAGTCTGAAAAATGGGAGTCAGAATATTTTAGCAAGGCAGCTGACATTGAGCAAGGTCCTGCTGAAGCCACATTTCACATTAAGGACTTTTGCCACGTTGATCAGATACTTTTAATGGAGCTTAGACACCTTCAGCAGAACAAAGCACCAAACTGTGCCTGAAGAGGGCTCCAGGGTATTTAATACATTTTTGCCAAGGGTCCACTGGAATGGATTTGCTTCTGCAGAGATGCTCCAAGTGTGATTAACCTGTTTCTTCCGTCCTTTGAAGTCACATCTTGGTCAGATTGTCTCTAGTGATTTGTTCAGACCCTATAATGGCGAGAAGGCAGACTTTTTCATAGTACTAAATTTTACAGTGTTTAGCCCATCTTTCCTCAGCTCTTTGACTAAGACTCCCATGCTTCAAGGAAGCTCCAAGGACTTCAAAGCTTGGTTTAACAAGGGGCTTGTGCAAGTCCAATTGTGACAGGGCAACTAGTTATCTAGGTGAAATTTAGTTTAGTCCCTGCAGTCACACAGGATATCAGCAAACTAACCCTTGGAGTCCACTTCTTTGTATAGGGTACAGAAGGGAGCACGTCTAGTCCTTCAGATCTCCTCTCTAGTTTCAGCAATCAGGGTTCAGTCCTTTTCTACTCTTCCACAGGCCTAGGAAGAGTTCTGAGGAGTATGCATTGGGGTGCCACATTTATGATTGGCACTAACTAGTGGGTTTGGGGTGACTCCTGTCTCCAGCCTAACCAATGGAGATAACAATGTCCAAATGTTTTTAAATCCAAAATGGGGAGACACTTCCTCTCCAGAGGTGTGTCCAGGGAACTGTGTATCTCCCTCTCATTTGTGGTCACTGGCTCCAAGGGTAGCTTCCCCCAAACTGAGTTTGAATCCAGCCTGCCTGGTGGAAAAAAAGCTTTGCACTGCCCAGGTCTTAGTTCATATTTACTTGTGAAAGGGCAGACCCTTTACAAGTTAAGGATATTCCTCGTTCTACACAAACTGTTCTTTCTCCAAGGGGACAACAGCACCTGCCTCACCCTGGCCACTGCTTCTGAGCTCGGAACAGTTTTTAAACCTCATTAAGTTTAAGCACTGGCATACCAACTGTCAGTAGGAAAATGCTAATAAGCCTAATAGATGTTCAGGCAGGGGAAAGATAACTTTATAAAGTTACTTTTCCTAAATATTTATTACAATTCTAGACTTACATTTAAACTGGATTTTTAGTAAATATGAAAAATAGTTTTGACGTGACTTTTGTAGCCGTTCACTGTGAAATGTACCAGTGTGAATTTTATCACCAGTACTTTGACACATGTTCCACTTTTCAATATCAGGTACCCCACCTTGTGGGAATCAGCATGTACCTATGGGTAACCTATTATTATTTAAAAGCACAGATTCCCACCTATCAAAAAGGGTTAGTTTGACACATTTGAGAGTCGGTTTTTAGGCTGTTGCAGTCAGGCTACAAATGGTAGGCATGAAGCTATGTTTTACAGAGCCACTGTGTGGATGGCTCATTAGGTGCTGCAGTCCACAGGTGGCATTTAATGACCAGGCCTTTGATATGTTTTTATTACCATATACTTGGGACTTCTAGGGAAATTAAAAGTGTCAATCAGAGATAAACCACTGTAGCCATGTTCAAACTGGGAGCACAGGCACTTTACTCCTGTTTAGCGGAGTTAAATGTGCACAAATCTCTAAGTCCAGCAAAAATAAGTTCCAGAAAAAAGGTGAAAAATCTGGGTTGACCATGGCGAAGAGACAGATTAGCTACAAGAAATATTCACAAAAGTAGCATGTAATTGAAGAACAAACGTAATTGCATATATGGAAAAATTCAAATTTCAAAACAAACTTTAATTGGAAATACATTATAATAAAGAAGAAAGTGACATAGGCAAATAGCTTATTCAAAACTGTGTATATAAGATATACGGCCTGACCTTTGACAGGGTGTTATCATGAGTGCTAACATCTATTTTCAGTGTATGCAGCTACCTAAACATCAGAAATTTATAGTATTAGGCACACCTGTAGTTAAAAAATTACATACCAACACAGTCTTGATGTTTCATCTCATTGTTCAATTTACATTCTTTAAAATTAATTCTCCTTATTCAGACTTTCTTCAATTGTGTTTATCTTACTGATCAAAATATTTCAGACTTGTGCAACTTTTAGTCTCTGTCGGCCGCTCTTCTTTGCCACAGAATGTAGCCTGTACAAGCACATTTAGGGGCATATTTATACTTGTTTTGCACCGACTTTGCGTCATTTTTTTACGCAAATTCAGTGCAAAACTAACTCCATATTTATACTTTGGCGCTAGATCTGCCTAGCACCAAATTTAAGGAGTTAAAGTCATTTTTGGGATGTGGAAGCCTACTTTGAGTCAATGAGATGCAAAGTAGGCGTTCCCATGCAAAAAATAACTCTTTGGCCTTTGCGCCATATTTATGCCCCTATGCTAAAATCACACACAGGAGGGAGGAGGGGTCAAAAAATGGCACAAAGCTTGCTTTACATTATTTTTTAGCGTCTGGGTCAGGGCTGACGTTAAGGGACCTGTGGGCCTATTCCTATGGTGGAACACCTGGAATAAGCCCACAGGTGCCCTCCCCAGGCCCCAGGGACACCCACACCAGAGGGACAGCGGAGGATGGGGGACCCCATCCCAGGTAAGTATAGGTAAGTACAGGTAAGATTTTTTTTTTTTTTTAAGTGCCATTGGGGGCTCTGAAATGGGCTCCCCTACAAGGCACTGGGTGCAATGGCCATGCCCAGGTTACCCTGGTCCCCTGTGTTGGCCAATGGGCTGGTGGGCATGACTCCTGTCTTTTCTAAGACAGAAGTCATGTGATATGGATGGTTTTGCATCAGAAAATGACTCCAGGCAGGTTAGTGTCATTTTTTTCCACTAACCTGCCTAACATCATTTTTTTCTGGTGCAAAACCCACTTCTTCTATACCGCCAGCCCCACCCGACTAACGTCATTTTTTTTACACTAGCCTACCCTTTGCACCGGCTTCCACCATTCCATAAATATGGTGTCCGGCTGGTGCACAGAAATGGTGCAAGCCGGTGCTAAACTTTTTGGTGTAAACTGCATTAGTGCACTTTTGCCCCAAAAAGTATAAATCAGGGCCTGAATCTTATCTATATTCTGGTTTTCTGTGTGGCTCTAGATTTACAGACATTAGATATTTATCATCTATTGTATGAAATGCCTTAAAATGTTCTTGTTATCTTCTGTTTTATGGTCTGATTGTAGAGCTCACTCAGATCTTTTGAAAGATACTGGTTTTATTATAGGCACAGAATTAAGTTTTTCAAGTAATAAAATATCTGCTGTCAATGTGCTGTGTTATATTGCTGTTTGTATATGTCAAGTGTATGCCTTCAAAATAATCAGTGCAAAAAGAACAGATGATGGATGGAATGCTGGAAAATGTCAGATATTCACTCCAGTAGGAGATCTAGGCCTGAATCCATCATGTTTGTGCTCACAACACCTTTCCAGTTCGGAACAGTCCAGCCCAAACTGGCAGGCTGAGTCCTCCTCAAACCAGAAACAAGCATCCTGGGGCCAGTTTTGGGGTATCACATTTGATCAGCTTGCCTGACTCCAGTGGCAGGACGAGTTTGGGACACACATATAGGCATACCCATCCCGCTTAGGGTAACAAATGCAAAAAGAACGGCTGATGAATGGAATTCTGAACCATGTCAAACATTCACTCCAGACAGAGATCTGGGCCTGAATCCATCTATTGTTTGCCCACCACCCCATTCCAGTTTGGACCCAACTATATGCAAATCAGTATTGACCCTGCTCCCCTTGGAAACAGTCCAGCCCAAACTGCCAAGCCAAGTCCTCCCCGGACCAGAATCAAGCCTCCTGGGACGAATTTCGGTGTGTGACCCAGACTAGTTTGACCCCAGTGGCTTGGGGAGTACGGGATCCATGTCTGGGCATGTCTGTCCAATTTAGAGTGACAAATGCAAAAAGAGCACATGATGGACAGAATGCCGAACAATGTTAAGCATTCATCCTGTCAGAGATCGGGATGTGAATCTATAATTTTTTTTCTCACCACACCATTACAGTTTGGAACAAGACATATGCTAATCAGTCTTGACCCTCCTTTCCATTAGAACAGTCCTTCCTGAACTTGAAACAAGCATCCTGGGACCGTATTTGAGTAACCACCCCTAATCATACAGGCTAGCTTGACTCTGTTGGCATGGGGAGCATGGGAACCACATCTGGGAATACCTGTCCCACTTAAGGTGACAAATGCAAAAAGAACAGACAATGGACAGAATGCTGAACAAGGTCAAACATTCACCCCAGTCAGAGATCTGGGCCTGAATCCATCATTTTTTGATCTTAAC
Source organism: Pleurodeles waltl (assembly GCF_031143425.1). NCBI lineage: Eukaryota > Metazoa > Chordata > Amphibia > Caudata > Salamandridae > Pleurodeles > Pleurodeles waltl. Next base: position 783,646,085 of record NC_090443.1, on the reverse strand, counting down.
ACCATTGCAGTTTGGACCCAGCCATATGCAAATCAGTCTTGAACTTGCTCCCCATGGGAACAGTCCAACCCTAACCGCCATGCCCGGTCCTCCACAAACTGGAGATAAGCATCCTGGGATCGCCTGGAGAAACTAGCCTAGTTGATGAGGATATCATCCCTCATCAACTAGGCTAGCTTCCCCAGCCGTGGCACGGCTAGCATGAGACACACGTCTTGGGATACCTATCCCACTTAGAGTGACAAATGAAGAAAGAACAGATGTTGGACAGAATGCTGAACAATGTCAAATATTAGCCCGAGTATCAGAGCAATTGAACCCCCAAATTTGTAAAAGTGAATTGACGTTCAAGGCGAATCTCATTTCTTTGTGTCTGACAGCTTATCATTTCACTAGGACTTAAATGGTTTCCTAAGTTTGGTTCTTTTCTGAATGATATTTGGGGATCAGGCTTCATTATGCATTTTAAACATGGGTTAATTTTTAACATATAGCAATGTTTTAAAGAGACAGCAAAAGTTGATTGTCTGATAAAATCCTGACAATTTTATCAAAATGAGAGATTTATTCACACTTAGATTTCCTGTCAAGAAGTTCACTTCTGTACATCCTGGTGGCTTTAGAAATACCTCTTTCTAATACACAGTCTATGTATTTTCTTTGTCTGAATCTATTGTGAATAGCTTTGATTTTTATATTTTATTCTCTATCATCGCTGCACAATGTTTTAGCCCTGAGACTATAAGGAAGGAATACAGGGTATTTTGCATTTGCAAACAGTGCAAATTGTAAAATTCCACCATTTGTGAATGCAAAATAGCCTTTCTGAATGTATGAAAGGCATTGGCAGTCCCATTTCAGGGAATCTCAATTTTTTGTGATTCCCTAAAATTGTGACTCCAAATAGGGAATCACAATTTGCGATTCCCTAAATATAAATCCACAAATAGGGTTTACCTATTTGCTATTTCATAAGCACATGTATCAAGCATTTCCTAAATGTGAACTGGGCGTTTAAGAAATTCTATTACCATCAACTCCAAGTTGATGGTAACCATGTGCAATTTTAAAAAATGCATTAGCAATTGATTTTTAAAAGTGCCATGTAGCTCACACATGCGCCTAGGGCATGTGTGAACTTCACATGTGCGCAATTAAATGTAGGGGAGCATCAAAGGGGAACTTAGGCCCTCAACACCCTTGGTTTTGCATTTCCTAATTTGCGATTCCCTAATAAGGAATTGCAAATTAGGAAACGCAAAAACATTTGCACTGAACATTTGCACTGAATGCCCATAGGAATGAATGGAGTTGCATTTCTTAATAGCGATTCCCTAAAATCGATTGTGACTCTTTCGGAATCGCTATTAGGGAATTGCTATTTTCTTACATACCATTTTGCATTTCTTAAATAGAGATTTCTTAAAATTTACTATGTAGGAAATACGGAACAGTACTTTGATGCATCTGAATCATTATTCTTTTGATATTTATTAAGGGCTGATTGAGCATGTAATAAACTGCTCAATTATGTTCCTTTCCCCTGTAAGTTATTTTGTTTTCCTATTTTTGATATGTAGTTCACAGTCTAGGGAATTAACCTGTGCATGCCTGAATTACAAAGATAATTTAATATTCATGCCATTCTGATATAGCAGTTGATCATAGACTTGTAAATCATTTTCTGTCACTTTCCATATCAAAATTATGTTGTCTACTTAACAATATTCCAAACATATATTTAGTTTAAAGGATAACTTGTCTGGCATGGTCTGGCCACAATCGGAGATGGCCGTCTGATTCAGGAGCTCCGTGCGAGGATAGGCCCTGGGTGAAGGCAGGGGCAATGGGGACTGTGTAGGAACCCAGGCTGAGCATTGACGGGCCCCACAGATACTAGTACCTGACTGAGGACCTGATAGATGATCCCTTTTTCCTCCCACAATGAAGTATACTGCTGCGCCCCATGGGGTGTGGCAGGGGCCTCGCCGAGGTACGTACACACCAGCCTGACGTGCCAATCGGCTGGGGGAGAGAGGAGTGCGCGCTGTGAAATCATCGTCTCGCTCCACCCTGGAAAGCAAGTAAGTCTTCTTCGGCACTAATTACGGCACCGGAGGAGGCCCCGACTGCCCTATAAATGTTACAATGGGGTAAATACTCAGACTGCAGTTGCCCTAGAGAGGAGGCCCAAATTAAATCAAACTGGCCTAGACATAACGGAGGGAGGTGGACAGGTCAAGCTCAGCGCTGAAGGGACCGGGGGGTGAGGAACAGAGAAGGAGCCCTTCCCCCCCTCCTTTTACACCAATGCCACTGAGAAGAACGCTGCTGGAGCCATCTCCTTACCCCAGTACTGGATACACACCTATGACTGCCTACTGATTCCTCCACAAGTCTAATGAGAGAGGACCTCTACCACGGAGTCCATGAAGTTGAGAAGGGCTGCTACGCAGCCATTGCATGGGAAGCACCCACATCAATAGATGGACATGAGAAACATTGCTGCCTTGTTATCCCCCATCACTTCCCCCTCCTGCACCATAACACCGGAGGTAGGGCTCCACCCCTCTCCCTCTTGCTTAGCTGCGTCCCTACTCTCCCTACACCATGCAGAAATGCACTCTGAGCGTGGGCCCTTGTACTAAGAAGAGGTCATAGGCTGTTGTATATTACTGCGTGGGAGAAGAGCCTAAAACAGACCGGAACCAGACCCTAGTGCATACACCCCTACGTATTCTACATCTGTCAGTCCCTACTAGGATACTGTGATATCTACTAATCCGAGGAGGCTTCTTATTAGTAAACAGCCCTGAAGGGTCACTTATATCCACCTCGAACACCATTTCTAACAAGAGAACACATGATCAGACCTTGGAAGGTATGTCACGGAATAGAACGCGAAACGGAGCACCCAAAGGACGAGACCTCCTCCGCACCTGCATCTACTGGCACAGATAGCATCTACCATAACCAGAGGAAGCTTCCCGGGGCACAGGACGGGTGTCCCAGCCGGAGTCACTCACTGGAAGGGCCCCTGCCAGACTCAGAGCCTCGAGGCCAAATGCGCTAACCTACCCTTTCAGAAAAACTTGACAAATTGATGACACAGAAGAAGAGGCCGGAGAGACCTCAGGGAAGGAATTAAGCTGCTAATACACCACACTACCCCCACCACCAACCCTGTAGTCTCCGGCCGAAATAAGGGTGAGAGAGACGAGAGATACAGGACCCGTTACGAACTCAGTCACTGAACATACTGGTACAGACCCTACGATAGCGAAAACTCCCTTCCCCCATTGTTGAACAGAACTTAACCCAAGAATATTGCCTCCCGGCTCAGAGACACACAATACCTACACTGGGAACCCTGCCTGGAGAAGCCCAATAGCAAACCTGCTAGTAAAGCCGCTAGCAAACCAGTGAGACAACTTCTCTTCTCTAAAGCCCTACATTACTTGCGTCCAATGGCCACTGCCAAGGGAGCACAGACAGAGACCATGCCCACCACCACAGACATGTTGAAGCAGGATACCACAATGGAGTGCATACTCCAAGAAATATTGGCAGTTGGTCACAGACTAGAAGGGATGGACTTAAACATATCCTCTTTTGTGGAAACGACGAAATCAATAGGAACAGATATAGCGGGTTTCCAAAACTGAATTGTGGGACTATAACAGTGAGTTTTGGCTACAGAGGATCACCTAAACACCACACCAGACAGAGACCACAAAATACTATGCTTACGTAGCAAGCTTATAGACTTAGCAGACAGAAGCCATAGGGACAATGTCCGATATTTCAGAATTCGGGAACAAGTAGAAGGAGCGGACATTCTTGCCTATTTACAAAATACTCTCCCCATGCTTACAAGTCTCACCTTCAACCCGTTGCTACTATTCCAGAAGGCGCATCAACTAGGCCCAAAGCTGGCGCATCCCGACCTCGCCAGATTATCGCCTGTCTCCTGCGGCACACACAGGCCCGTCAACTTCTACTAGAAGCCCGCTCCCATGGCCCATTCAAGGCTGAGGGACTTGAGGTCCAAGTCACTGCAGACTTCTCCAAAGAGACCAATGATCGCCGCAAGGCATTCCTGTCCCTCCAGCCCCAACTTCGCCAGTTATAGTTGAAATATGGCTTGTTTGAACCAGCACCGATAAGGATCACCAATGATGGTAAATCATGAGACTACTACGAACTGGAGGAACTATGGCCCTCATTACAACATTGGCAGTAAAAGGCGCTTACTGCCGTGGAGAAGACCGCCAACACACCGCCGCGGAATTCCGCCACAGCTATTATGACCCACAGCACGGAATCCGCCAATATTCAGACACCCACACAAGTCCGCCACACCAAAGGTCAGTGATAAACTGGCGAAAACAAAACCTCCACCGTCACGGCAACAGAAATACGCTCACACTATCACGACCCACGAATCCATGTGGCAGTCTCTCAACCGCGGTATTGCATTGGCGGTACACACCACTGCGCTCAAAATACACACACACTTACAAAACACAGCCACATTGGACAATTCGAAATACACACACCTGATACACATACACACACCACTCCCAAACACCCAATACAATATATAACACACACCAACATCACCCACAAACCCCTACGACCACAATTGAGAAAGAAGCACAGAGAGGGACACCACCATCAACAATAATAGCATCCAGCGGCACACAACACCATCACCCACGTAACTACCACGCATCTCACACAACACCCCACTACATATCAGCTCACTTATCACCACACACACCACTGACACATCACCCACACCACCCCATGGCATGGCAAAGACACCCCAGGTTCTCGGAGGATGAGCTCAGGGTCATAGTGGAGGAAATCGTCCAGGAAGAGCCACAGCTCTTCGGAGCACAGGTGCAGCACACCTCCATTGCAAGGAAGATGGAGATATGGCGAAGAATAGTGGACAGGGTCAACGCAGTGGGACAGCACCCAAGAAATAGGGATGACATCAGGAAGAGGTGGAACGACCTACGGGGGAAGGTGCGTTCCGTGGTCTCAAGACACCACCTTGCGGTTCAACGGACTAGCGGCGGACTCCCACCTCCTCCCCCACAACTAACAACATGGGAGGAGCTGGTCTTGGCGATTCTGCATCCTGAGGGCCTCGCAGGAGTAGCTGGAGGAATGGACTCTGGTAAGTCAAATCATAACTATTACATCCCCCACCCTACCTGCATGCCATCACATACCCCCACCCTCACCCCCATCACTCTAACTCCTCACAAATGTCCCAACATCACAAACCACATATCCCAACACCAAGCCCTGCATGCAACAACAAAGCATGGGCACCCATCACAAAAGCATGTCAACTTCACATACCCATACACCCCCCTAAACCATCATCACACAAGGTCCGACACAGTAATGCAAGCACTGGGGTACACGGTCACCCACCCATTGCACACCATGCCACACACAGATGTAATAAACGTCCTTTTATACCCCTGCAGGACCCCTACCCAATGTCACCGGACAGGAGGGTTCACACATGTCCACACCACCAACAGAAGAGGCCCACAGTGATGACAGCACCTCTGTCCAACTGGATCTAGATGACCAGCCCGGCCCATCGGGGACCTCAGGACAGTCAGTTCCCATCACACAGTCACAGGCCACTACAGAGCTTCCCCCCTCTGGAAACACCAGCACAGCACCCACCCAGCGGGCCCATACCTCCGTCCCCAGGACACGTCAAGCAGCAGTGTGTCCACCACTACAGGGAACCCAGGCTAACCCACCACCCCAACAACAACAGGGACCTGGGGGCAGTGGCAGTGGGCACACGGTCCAGGGGTCGGAGGCCCAGGAACACAGGGGAACTGGGAGGGCTGCTGTGCGACAGGGGGAAAACAGGCCAAGGGAACCCACTCTCCACGAGGCCCTCTCCAACATCATGGGAGCCTACAACCACTCCCAGGAGACGATGGCAACGTCACTGGCCAAGTTTCAGGAGACCCAGTGCCTGCAGGAGGAACAGTATTTGGGCTTCAGGGAGGAACTCAGAGCCATCAACTCTACCCTGGGTACCATCATAGTGGTGCTGAAGAAAGTACTCAACACCAGGAGGGACACTGTGGCACAGCAAGGGGCCCCTGACACTAGCCTGGACGATGAACTGCCCACCACCTCCGCCGGCGCTAGTGGACAGGAGGCACCGCCACAGGACCACCACACCAGCACCCCACCCCCTGCAGAGGGAGAACCACCTCGCAAACGGTCCCTGAGTTCCAGGACAAAGACAGAGAACGATGCCAAGACCCCCACCAAGAAATGAGACCACCCTGAATGTCATCCTTCTGTCCCACTTTGTCACCCTGTCCATCCTTAAACTGCCCCAGCTCCAGTTCCTATGCCCATTTGGGCAATGCACCTGTGAGACTAATAGACTGGACTCTGCCACGGACATTGCTCCGCCATCACCCCTCACAATTTTGCTACCACCTCCAGTATTGAACACTGAAATAAACACCCTTAAAGCACAAAACAATCTGGAGTCAGTCTGTGATTTCGGAATAGTGTATTAGCAATTACAGTGTCAAAAAGCTCTTTCATTTGTAATGTCAACATACCTATGTCACACAGCTGTAGTCCATGAGGAATCAAAGCAGATGTCACACTGTGGGATCCACATCTGTGAAATTGTAAGGGAGAGTGACAACTCAGTGACCATACACTGGGTGAAAACGACAGACAGTAGAGAGGTAGTAATGTTAAAGTACATGTTGTAGTCAGGTTTGTATTCTTACCTATGTTTCATTGGAAATATTGCTCGATCACTGAGTCCCTGTTGTCCATGTCTTCTTCTTCTGCTTCCTCGTCTTCACTGTCCACAGGCTCCACAGCTGCAACAACACTGCCATCTGGACCATCCTCCTACAGAAAAGGCACCTGTCGTCGCAAAGCTAAGTTGTGAATTATACAGCAGGCCACGATGATCTGGCACACCTTCTTTGGTGAGTAGAATAGGGATTCACCTGTCATATGGAGGCACCTGAACCTGGCCTTCAGGAGGCCGAAGGTCCGCTTGATTATCTGCCATGTACGCCCATGGGCCTCATTGTAGCGTTCCTCTGCCCTTGTCCTGGGATTCCTCACTGGGGTCAGTAGCCATGACAGGTTGGGATAACCAGAGTCACCTGCAAATGGTGAGGGACAACTGTTAGACACATTCTAACCTATAGGGATATCCCCAGACCCAGACAACCATTCCCAGTGTCTTGCTTCCAGGTGCTCACCTAATAGCCACACACGGTGCCTCTGGAGTTGACCCATCACATAAGGGATGCTGCTATCCGCAGGATGTGGGCGTCATGCACTGAGCCTGGGAACTTGGCATTAACATGGGAGATGTACTGGTCGGCCAAACATACCATCTGTACATTCATGGAATGGTAACTCTTCCGGTTTTGTACACCTGTTCACTCCTGCGGGGGGGACCAAAGCCACATGGGTCCCATCAATGGCACCTATGATGTTGGGGATATGTCCCAGGGCATAGAAATCACCTTTCACTGTAGGCAAATCCTCCACCTGAGGGAAAACGATGTAGCTCCGCATGTGTTTCAGCAGGGCAGACAGCACTCTGGACAACACGTAGGAAAACATAGGCTGGGACATCCCTGATACTATGGCCACTGTTGTTTGAAATTACCCACTTGCAAGGAAATGGAGCACTGACAGCACCTGCACTTGAGGGGGGATTCCTGTGGAATGGCGGATAGCTGACATCAGGTCTGGCTCCAGCTGGGTACACAGTGCCTAGATTGTGGCACGGTCAAGCCTGTAGGTGATGATCACATGTCTTTCCTCCATTGTCGACAGGTCCACCAACGGTCGGTACAACGGAAGATGCCGCCATCTCCTCACATGTCCCAGCGTATGAAGGAGAACAGCGAGCACAGTCAACCAACTCAGAGGTACGTACCCAGAGCTTACACAGAACACGAATCATAATCCAAAATGTGGACTGTATGTGTGTTGAGTCTAGGCCTAGGTATGTGTGACGCAGTTAAAAATTAAGCCATGTGGGTCCCTGAAATGGCGGCTGCCTGACCTCTAAAGTGGGACAATGGGATGTGAGGTAACTGCGCTGGTGTTGTACACCGTCGCGGTAGGCGGTCGAAGACCGTGGCGCAATGCTGCATTGGCTAACATTGGACTCTATGGGTCCCAGGAGCCAATGACGATGTACGCCGGTGGTGACGGTACGCACCGCCGCGGACATGACCGCCATTTTCTATCTGTTCAATCACTCGATACCTGATCTTCGACAGGAGAGGACCTACACTGCAAGTGCTGCTGTGACCTCGGTCTGGAAGAGACAATGGCTCGAGTGTCTGGGGAAAGGGCCCCTGCCTTCACATCGGAGGAGTTGGAGAAACTCGTGGACGGGGTCCTCCCCCAGTACACGCTACTCTACGGTCCTCCAGACAAACAGGTAAGTACACTGGGAGCATGTTGTATGGACTATGCCTGTGAGGAGTGGGGTGGATGTAAGAAGGGGGGGGAGATTGCGGCGTGCATGAAACAATGGTGAGTGCATGTGCCACATGGCAAGGGTAGGGATGGGGGCCAATGACTGTGACGGTGCAGTTGGTAATAACTTTTCCTTTCCCCCTGTACAATTCATGTAGGTCAGCGCCCACCAGAAAAAAGATATTTGGCGTGCCATCGCCAAGGACGTTTGGACCCTGGGGGTCTACCACAGATGGGAGGACATTCGCCGCTGGAGCAAAAAGACGGCAGAGGCTCAGCTGGGGATGGCCTCCCAACGTGGGAGGGGTGCCTGTTGCACCATGACCCCCCTGATGTTCAGGATCCTGGCGGTGTCGTACCCAGAGTTGGATCGGCGCTTGAGGGCATTACAGCAGCCACAAGGGGGTGAGTACACTCTCATCCTGCTGATTTAGCGTGCAGTGGAGGTGTCTGGGTGGGAGAGGTGAGGTGTGGGTTTCCCTAGGCCAGGGCGAGTTTCATAGGCAAGGTCCCTCCGTAAGGCAGGCCATGTGGCACCCCACCCCGCCTCTGTAGAGTGCCAAGTACACCTAGTCATGCCCCTGTGTCATCCATGTGTGCAGATGTTGTCCATAGACTAGTAGGCCATTTCCCAGGGATTGAACAGTGGAGCCCAAGAGTGCGGCGTAATGCAGGGGGCTTCTGTGTCTGTCGTGTCCGCCAACCGTAGTGGTAATGCATGCACTCAACAAGTCTTTCTTCTGTCGCCCCCCCCCTTTTTGTGGTCTCCCTGTTCTTGTGTGCATTAGCATCATCAGGCGGAGGAGCAGTGGCACCGGAGCACGAGGGGGCTGCATCCCACGTGGCCATGGAGGGCCACACTACGGACTTGGACTTCACCAGTGGGACGGAGGGCGAGGGGAGCTCCACGGCGGGCATAGGACCTGAGACCAGCGACACGGAATCGTCCTCTGATGGGAGCTCCCTTGTGGTGGCGGCAACATCTGTGCCCCCCCCATCTACAGGTACAGCCGCAACCCCCCCTACTAGCACTGCCCTCCCAGCAGCCCCTCAGCCTTTGCCCCGTGCCCGGTCACCCGGGAGGGTGGGCATCACCTTCGCCCCAGGCACCTCTGGCCATGCCCCTGTCACCCCTGCTGCCCTCAGTGAGGAGGCCATTGACCTCCTCAGGTCCCTCACTGTTGGGCAGTCTACCATTTTGAATGCCATCCAGAGTGTAGAAAGGCAGTTGCAACAAACCAATGCATTCTTGGAGGGCATTCATTCTGGTCAGGCGGCCCTTCAGCGAGCTTTTCAGACTCTGGCCTCAGCACTGATGTCAGCCATTGGCCCCGTCTCTAGCCTCCCCCCTCCAACTACCTCCACCCAGACCCAATCCCCTGTACCCCAGCCTATCACAAGCACACCAACAGACCAGCATGCATACACTTCAACACACAAGGGAAGCTCTGGCAAACATAAGCACCACACATCCCACAGGCACTCATGCAACCATCACACACATGCAGACACTCCAACATCCACTGCCTCCACTGTGTCCCCTTCTCCTCGTCTACCTCCTCCCTCCCAGTCTTGTCTACACTCACACCTGCATGCACTACATCTACAGCCACTACTGCCATCACCAACACAACCACCACCACACCCCGCTCACGTGTAGTCACCACCCCCACTACCATACACACGTCCTCTGTGTCCTCTCCCAGTGTGTCTGTGACGCCACCTCCCAAGATACACAAACGCAGGCACACACCCACCCAACAGCCATCCACCTCACGACAGCCTGCAGCCCATGCACCTTCACCCAAATTCAGCAAACGAATACCTCCTACAACCACCACCTCTTCCTACACTCCCAAACCCCCTCCAGCTACCCGTCTCAGTGTCTCCCAAAAACTTTTCCTGTCCAACCTTCACCTCTTTCCCATACCTCCCCCACCCCGTCCATCTCCTAGGTCCAGAACTAGCACCTCAGCCACAACATCTCCGGGACCAGTGGTGCCTGTAGTCACCGGAATCTGGAGTGCACCGGCCACCAGGGCAGCCAGTGTGGCACAAAGCCACAGCACGGACAGTCCCCCACCTGTGAAGCATCAAAAGTTGGCCAGTGCCCGGCGGGAGAGGGGGAAGACTCCAGCCACCAAAGCCGCTCCCAGGGGTCCCGGTGGGAGTGTGGAGTCAGCTGCGACACCATCCAAGGTGGGGAAGGGCCACAAGAAACCAGGAAAGTCTGTGAAGAGCAGCACAGCGGAGGAGACCACCATCATCCCTGCTGCCCAGGAGGCCAACGCCAACATCTCCGCTGGCCAGGAGGCCACCGCCATCATCCCCGCTGGGCTAGAGAGGACTGCCAGCACAAGCACCGCTGGGCAAGAGAGGACGGGCAGCACAGGCCCCGCTGGGCTAGAGAGGACCGCCAGCACAATCCCCGCTGGGACAGAGAGGACCGCCAGCACAAGCCCCACTGGGACAGAGAGGACCGCCAGCACAAGCCCCGCTGGGCTAGAGAGGACCACCAGCACAAGCCCCTCTGGGCTAGAGAGGACCGCCAGCACAAGCCCCGCTGAGCTAGAGAGGACCGCCAGCACAAGCCCCGCTGGGACAGAGAGGACCGCCAGCAGCTGAGTCACTGCAAAGGAGCCCGCCACCTCAAACACCGCTGAATAGGGGACTTCCGCCTCAAGCACCACTGAACAGGGCACCGCCACTCCAAGCACCGCTGTTCAGGGCACCGCCGCTCCAAGCACCGCTGAACAGGGCACCGCCACCTCAAGCACCGCTGAACAGGGCACCACCGCTCCAAGCACCTCTGAACAGGGCACCACTGCATCAAGCACCGCTGAACAGAGCACCGCCGCTCCAAGCACCGCTGAACAGGGCATCGCCGCCTCAAGCACCGCTGAACAGGGCACCGCCACTCCAAGCACCAATGAACAGGGCACCGCCGCCTCAAGCACCGCTGGCCCATGAACGCCAAGGGCACTGTCGCTACTGAGTCCGTCACGAGCAGGATGAAGCACTCTGGGCACCATGCCCCCTCCAGAACCAGTGGAGAGATACATCCACTACCTCTGTCCTTAGCAGGATGAAGCACTCTGGGAACAAGGCCCCCTCCAGAACCAGTGAAGTATCACATCCACTACCTCTGTCCTTAGCAGGATGAAGCACTCTGGGCACCATGCCCCATCCAGAACCAGTGGAGACTGTCATCCACTACCTCTGTCCTTAGCATGATGAAGCACTCTGGGCACAAGGCCCCCTCCAGAACCAGTGGGGACTGTCGTGCCCCCTCCAGAACCAGTGGAGAGAGACATCCACTACCTCTGTCCTTAGCAGGATGAAGCACTCTGGGTACCATGCCCCCTCCAGAACCAGTGGAGACTGTCATCCACTTGAGAGACTATGGCTCTGCACTCCCCAGGATTGAACAGTGGGTAACCCACCCACTGGAGAGGCTTGAGAGACTGTGGCTTTGCACTCCCCAGGATTGAACAGTGGGCAACCCACCCACTGGATAGACTTGAGAGACTGTGGCTTTGCACTCCCCAGGATGGAACAGTGGGCAACGCACCCACTGTAGAGACTTGTGAGACTGTGGCTTTGCACTCCCCAGGATCAAACAGTGGGCAATCCACCCACTGTAGAGACTTGTGAGACTGTGGCCTTGCACTCCCCAGGATTGAACAGTGGGAAATCCACCCACTGTATAGACTTCAGAGACTGTGGCTTTGCACTCCCCAGGATTGAACAGTGGGCAACCAACCCACTGAAGAGACTTGTGAGACTGTGGCTTTGCACTCCCCAGGATTGAACATTGGGCAACCCACCCACTGTAGAGACTTGTGAGACTGTGGCTTTGCACTCCCCAGGATTGAACAGTGGGCAACCCACCCACTGTAGAGACTTGTGAGACTGTGGCTTTGCACTCCCCAGGATTGAACAGTGGGCATGTGGCCCTCTCATGGATTTGGCATTGTGCACTCAACCGGCTGAGGTGCTCCCCCTTCCCCCCCCATGAGGTGCCTGTTTTCTTGCTCTCTGATGCCCCTGCAGTGTTCTCTCCGTCATGGTCGGGGATCTTGTGTGGGCCTCGTGTTCCATTGACTTCATTGGAGCACTACCTGGACTCATGAGCTTGGTGTATATTTTGTTTATGGTGTATATATATTTTTTTGCCTACTTGATTTTAATATATTACAATGGTTACACTCATTTTCGTTTCTCTTTGCATTCTTCCGGGGTTTTGGGGGTGTAACTATAATGTATAAATATGTATTAGTGTGTGTGTTGTAGTGGGTGAGGGTGGGGGTGGGGGTGTTGCGTGTGTGTCTCCCTGTTCTTTCCCTCCCCCCTCCCCTGTGTCGTAGGTGCAGTACTCACTGTGGTCTTCGCCGCCGGCGTTCGTGCTCCTGGTAGAGGAGCAGGAAGACTATCACAGGGAGAATTTGGGGTTCTGGCTCCATGGTGTCCTGGTTCCTAGTGGGGTGTGTAGATGTGAGCATTTTCCCATCGGAATCCTGTTTCCGCCGTGCTTTTATCCGTGGTGAATCCGCCCCAGAAAAGGTGGCGGATTGGTAGGTAGTGATACTGTGGGCGGTACTTTGTCTTCCGCCTGTTTGTTGGCGGTGACCGCCAAGCTGTTTGTCTGTAGTGCCGTGGCGGTCGGAGTGTTAAAGTGGCTGTCTATGTTGGCGGTTTCTGCCACGGTCGTAATTGCAATCTTTTTACCACCGTCCTGTTGGCGGTCTTACCGCCGCTTTAACACCATCCGCCAGGGTTGTAATGACAACCTATGTCTCTACTTGGATGAACTCTCAACCCAAACAATGGACACGACCCCATTAGCCATACACCCGGAGCAACCCACCGACCAGCAGGACAGACTACCATCCTTTGCTGCATCAGAACTACGGAAACAGAATAACACTGAACTTGAGCCAAGGGGCAGGGACTCTGGGAGATCAGCAAGGGCTCAAAGCGATAGAGATCATGCGCTACAAGCAGTGGCACACCTTACCCAAACATCAGAAAGAGACAAATCATGCTCCCCTTTGAAACACGAACACCCTCACCATCAGTCCAAGAAGCCACGGAAACCGAGAGGAGACTGATTGATCATTGAGACAAGCCTGATTAGAGGGGAATGGACCCCGGCGTCGAAAGACAGATGAGTATTCTGCAACCATTTACTGACTGATGTGGCTGAATACTGTAATATAATGTAATGTACTATGATACTATACTTAGATTATTGTTCTAGCTGAGTTGTGGACTGTGCTTTGTAGCACTGCGCTGAAGGGACTGAATTTGCTCCTCAAAGGTTGCCAGACATCTTCTAAACTCAAAGGCAGCAGCCCACTATGTCTTTCCTCTCCTCTCTCTCTTCTTCTCTCCTCATTATCTCATCTTTCTTTCCCTCCCTCTGATTTTCTGCCCCAATGTCACCCCAGCTCTATGTTCTCATTCAAATGAGGTGCAGCAAACTGGGAACTGGGAAATGTGACGAGTGAGAAATAACTACTCACAGTTACACGTAGCTTAAAGCTCATAGTTAACGGTTAACAGTTCACTGTTATTGAATAAGAAGCATCCTTACAAGCAAATGCAGAGCCTGTATAGGCTATATTTAAAGACTTCAGTTTAGAGTTCTATGTGTTTGATATTGTTGTAGTGCTGTAACACTTACTAGCAATAGTAACTCTAGGTAAAAGTTATAATGTTCCAATAGTTGCTCAATCTCACCAGTGGAGTTTACTATGGCTACACGCGAGATACCTTCCCTCCACTCACCATCACCATCATCCCTATCATGTACTAGTTGTTGACTGTCACTCTAGAGTGCCTTGAGACAGGTGGGTTCCCACCATCGCCCCCAGCTGCTAGGGGGGAAAGGGGAAGAATAGAATGAAAGGAGATCAATAGCAGTGATCAGAGACATGAAGATTATGGCCCTCCTCTGCACTTCTCACTGGGAGTCTTGCGGGACTGTCCCTTCCCCTTCCTCCTTTGCCCCTCCCTCCCCCTCACCTCCTCTCGCCGATCCCGGTTGACACTGGACGTTTGAAGTTTGGTGATTACCCCATTGGCCTTCCAAGGGTGGCCCATCGTGGGCAGCCTGTCTCCACCCGGGACTCCGCTAAGCATACCGACTCCCCAGGTTCAGACCTGCAGTCCACAGACCCGATTTTCTAGGGTCCTGCTCCTACCCAAGCAGGCAGCTGGTATCTATATCCCCCCCTTCTTCCCCTCCAACCCCCTGATTGCCTCCTTTGCCTACTACCCATCCCCCACTCCTCCTATCTCTATTATCCATACCCCCACTCCCACCTTTCTCTCCTAGCCAATTTCTTCTCCTTTTCTATTACTCACCAATACTTCTACTCCCTTTTATCTCTCATCTTCTCTACCCTACTGCATCCTACCTCTCAATAACCGCTCCAAGTAGGTGCCCGGCGCTCCTCCTCCCACTATCTAAGACCAGTGTGAGGTTCTGCCCCCTAGCCTCAGATGTTAATTAGAATCCCCCTCCTCCTCAACTGCCCCTCCCCTCACAGCACCGAGACCTCCTAACCCATCGGATCCACTTATCACTCTCACCGCTGCCGTCCGCCCTGATCATCAACCCTAAACCCCAGAATGCTTCACACTTTTGTAGTGGTTATGAGCAGCAGGGACCCCACCAGTACCCGTCCGCTCCATCTTACATCCTTGAATGTTAATGGCTTAACCCACTATGTGAAAAGAAAGAAGGTGTTATCCTACCTGCAGTCAAAAAAGGCGGATATGGCTCTCCCCTATGAGACACATCTAGATGCCACAGAATCTAGTAAATTGTGTTGGGACTGGGTGGGGTGGGTGATATTTAGCTGCTGTGCGACACGTAAGCCACAAGGTAGCAGAACACTAAGGAAATTTGGGGAGGTCATTCTACTTCGTAAGACTCTTCCCATAACGGTGATCAAAACATGGTCGGACCCAGAGGGGAGATATGCCTTTGCAAAACTGAAAATAGGGGACTCCTCGTTATGCGTTGGCTCCATATATACACCCACGGGACCTAAGAGATTATTCTTTCTTCAATTTAACCATCTTCTAATGAAGATACGAGCCAAGCGATATGTCAAAGGAGGATACTGGAACCTGGCCCAGGACGCAGTGCTAGATAGAACTGGGCCCATGGACATATGCAATAATCAGGATAGGGCTATTCTCACTGATGTGAACTCAGACCATAGATTAGTGGATCACTGAAGGCTAACACACCCAACCAGTAAAGAGTGCACATTCTTGTCACCAGTACATGAGACTCAATCCAGATTAGACTACTTCCTAGAGACACATAGCATAGTCGCCTAGATACAAGACTCTGGTATACTGGAGGGCGGTATATCTGATCACTCTCTGATATTGTCGTTAATTAATATAGGACTTACCTCTCCGGGCCACAAACCTGGGTGTCTGGCCATGCATCGATACCGCACCACCCCCAGGGTAAGTCAAAATTGAATGCACAAGTTTCCTTTTATATGCAAGAGGCACAGTCTCATCTCAGAGGGTTCTATGGGCAGCGGCAAAGGCGACCCTGCGCGACAAATGATGAGAGGTGCTGCACAAGCCAATAAACAACGATTAGCATGCCAGGCAGAACTGGAGCACAGTATCACATGCCTTACCCAACTGTACACGATGCAGCCCTCAATGCCTGCCCGTCAACGCCTAGAACAGTCTTGTATGGCCCTAAACGAGATCTAAACTTCCCAGGCCAAAAAACACCTTAAAACATACGCAAGGAAGGAATTACGAACAGAGGGCAAAAGCTGGTTGACTCTTAGTGGCTCAGCTTAGACAGAGAGAGGCGGCCCAGGCTGTTCCTGCTATCACATCTGTCACCGAAGAAATCCTTACCCAACCGAAGGCCATTGTAAATGAGTTTGTGAATTTTTACAAACGTTCTGTATACCCCGTAAGAGGTAGCCAGCTGTGCAAGAGTGGATGCCTTCTTGGAAAAAGCACAACGAGCCCTGCTAGATGGGGAAGTAAGTAAGATCGAAATAGCACAAGCCATTTCTAACCTCCCTTATAATAAATCACTGGGAGAAGACAGATTCCTCACAGAATTTTATAGATCGGCAGACGAGGAAGCAGTTGATTCCCTATACGAAGCCTTTTGAGAAGCAGACAGGAGAGGGTCACTGGGCGCAATCTCGAACCAGGCAACGATCGCAGTAATACCTAAGTCTGGACAAGACCCCCTCCTCTGTGGCAATTATCGACCCATCTCTCATAAATGGAGATATCAAAATACTACCTAGTGTCTTAGCAGCCCAGCTGCGCAAAGTCATCCCGTCCTTAATACACCAAACACAAGTATGTTTTGTCCTAGGAGGCCCCGCGAGAAACCATCCACGTACTCTTTCCCATGCACTGTGGGAAGCCAGAAACATGGCAGAAGAAACTATAGCCTTATCTTTAGACACTAAAAAAGCATTTGACCGCGTAGAATGGGGATATTTGTTTATGATCTTGCAAACATTCAGTCAGGGTGACCCATTAACTGCAAAGATACACCTACTATATGATTGTCCCTGGGCACGGGTCAACTGTGGGGGCTTCCTCTCAGATCCTTTTCCCATACGTAGGGGGACAAGACAGGGATGCCCTCTCTCACCATTACTACTCCTACTAGCCCTGGAGCTGCTAGCAGCCGTTATATGTCAGTCTCTACTACTTACTGGCATACCACTAAGAGGGGGACTCCCCAAACCATATCTATATGCAGATGACATCCTCCTTAACCTGACAGATCTCGACTGGTCCCTCCAAGCATTAATGGAGATCATTGAAGACCTTTCAGCCCTATCCGGTTTTCTAGTAAACTCGAACAAATGCGAAGCACTACCCCTATCACTCATCACCACAAGAGCGGCGATACATGGATTCCCATTCTGTTGGACGCCACTTCTTCTTAAATATCTAGGGATCTTTGTGAACCGAGGATTGGAAAACATGGTGTCCCATAACCTCGATCCACTCATTAGCTGCATGACAACAAACTTCGAGAAATGGACCCACCTGGGGCTCTCCATGTAGGGCAGGGTGCATGCAGTACGGATAGTCACCTTACTGTTCTTCACATACATGTTAGGCATGCTACTCCTTCAAGTGCCGCTATCAACTTTGAGACAAATAGATGCCGCAATCAGAGCCTTTGTATGAGGTACCTCTTGCCCCTGTCTATCCTTGGTGAAACTTATAGCACACCGCTCTTCCAGAGTAATGGGGCTACCATCGATAGAACACTATGCATATGCTCTTCACCTTTCCAAGTTAGTGTATATGCTACCTGGAACGCCTGATTCATCGCAATGGGTCGTAACAGAACTCTTACTACTCTCTCACCGGGGTGGGCTTGGAGGCCTATATAATACATGTCCCCAACACCCCCACTCCTACCCACAACCTATCAACCCAATGTTGAAAACAATGCATACAGCCTGGCACAGAGCACATCGCATAGTGGGCATCAACCCGCTTTTTCACTCTCAAGCTCACCTTTGGGGAAATGAAGACATAGGGATTGCCGTGCGGCCCCGATATTGGACGTACACGCATTGAGACACTGGACCAGATCATCAAGAATGGTGAGCTAAAATCTTTCAAATGTCTACAAGAGGAATACGGCCACCATTCCAATCAAGCATGGCAGTGTCTACAACTTAAACACTACCTATGCAGTAGTATGGGAGCCACTCCTTGGGTACTACAGATATCTCCTATCGTCTCCTATCTCAAAACCTGGGGCCGCATCAAAGGCGTGATGGTGGGCCTATATTAGGTTGTCATGCAACATCTCTACTCACAACCCCTCCTTGAAGCACTACACCTTAAATGGCAAGCATGCTTCCAAACAGCAATAGACATAGAGAGTTGGTCAGAGATATCGTTAGCCTTAGATAGAGGTGTCCAAGAAAATCGACTGAAATTCTGCCTTTTTAAAATAGTCCATGACAGGTATTGGACCCCTGTGAAACTACAAAAGGTGGACCTATTGCGCCATGCAGAGTGCTGGAGATATCCGGAGACTCGGTGCGACTTGTGACATATCCTTTGTGACTGTCCATCTGTCAGATCCCTATGGACTCAGGTAGGAGCTACTCTTGCAACCACAATGACATTACAGGCACCACCATCCCCTTCTCTTATCCTTATTCATGATATGGAGCAGCTCCCTGACCTATCCCGGTCGCAACGCCAACTGCTACAAACAACCCTAGCAATTACCTCGCCCAGTTGGAGTGAACAGGCTACCACACCCCCCTCCCTCTGCCTGCTTACCTCCCTCCCCTACATACTCACCCCTGCCATCCCTTATGTCCCCCCTTCCCCTATGACCCAGCAGACATACTAAAAAAGGTTCTCTACATGCTTTCTATGCTGGTTGTAGAAACACAACAGTGAAATGTTCAATGTAATTGTATATTGCTGCAATTCTGTTAATAAAAAATGACAACACTGAAAAAATAAAGGATAACATGCCCTTCTCCTCTAGGCGCTCTCCCTCATAATTGCCCACAAAAGGTTTGCATATTAGGGAGTGAAAATGGAGCTCATTGCAGTGCCTATTATTGTTTTTACAAGGTGTCCTGATAGATATTGCAGTGCCTATTCTTGTTTTTACAAGGTGTCCTGGTAGATAAAATGATTGTTATTCAAACCACATTATGCCATCTCTTGTATCCTCCTTTTCTGAGGAAGGCACCAATTAGCAGATGTTTCAAAAATATTGCATGGCTTTTAACTCATCATTATATACATTGATTATATCTATTACAGGAATGCAATGTATTGAGATGCATAGTTAAAAAATAGAATCAGTTTCCCATGGTCAAATATACTTTCAAGGAAGTTTTTTTTATATACAAGGCTAATGTGCACAACAGCAGTGCAAAAACATTCTATATTGTAACATCTCTCAGTCAAAGACTCTGTCCCTGCTATAATTGGTGAACTACTCTTGCAATGAAGCTGGTAGTGCCTTTTATATAGGAGACTAATACGCACACTAGCGGCACAACCACTGTACAGTTGCATTGCGACATTTTCTGAGTCAGAGACCCTAACCTTGCTAATATTGGTCTGGTTGGCTGAGTACGCAGCGTGTTTATGAACCTTGGGAAGAAAGACAATTACTGGAATAGTAGGTTAGTTCTCTGTCATGTAACAACAGTTGCTCCCCCAACAAAATATTTTGATTCTTTGTAGTAATGTAAACATTATTTATTTTGGTCTAATTTAACAAGGCTCTCAATACTTTCACATAAAAGGCAGTATTTTAAATTTTGTAATTGCAAGATTGCCTCTTTGTCATTGTCACGGTTCTCTTGTATCATCTACATTTTTATCTGCTTACCAAATGACCATCTTTTTGTCACCTCATAGGGGTCTGAGTGCTTGCCGTTACAATACTGATAGGTCTCTATTTCTTGGTTGTTTTTGATGGTTCATAAGATTGTTAGAACATCTTAATTAAATATTTCAATATTGTCCAGGGGCCTCATTATGAGTCTGGCAGTCGAAGGACCGCCAAACTAGCGGTGACGGTCGGACTGCCACATTAGGACCCTGGCATTCAGACCACCATCCATGCCAGGAACATGGTTCCCAGTGGCATGACTGTAGACGGCATTGTTGTCAGCCACAGCAGCGCTGAGTTCAGCTCAGCCACAATGATCACGAGTCCCATTTCACGGCAGCCTTTGCATGGCTGGGACCCTGCCATTGAGAGGCTGGCAAAAACACAGTGCAGGGGAGCACAGGGGGGTCCCTGCACTGTCCACGACCATATCATGGGCACTTCAGGGCCCACCCTACCCAGCACCCTTAGAATGCACACTGTCTGCTGGGCACATTCGAAGGGTGTTGGGCCCCTTCTGTGCTGCGGCATTAACCTCGGCTCATGAGGAGCTGAGGCCCATGTGGCTGCACAGTTTTCCGCTGGGCTGACCGGCAGAAACCTCTGATTTCAGTGGTTTCCCCCATGTCAGCCCAATGAAAACTTTGTAATGGACCTGGGGGGGAGACCTCCAGCTCCATGGCGATCTCCGCTCCGCAGGGCTTGGTGGACAGCGCCTTTGACCAACAAACTTGTAATGAGCCCCTAAGTTTGGTAAATTCAATGAAAAGGTCAATTTCAATTTCAAGTCACCTTCTTCAGCTTGTGATATGTCAAAACCGAGTAGATCTGCTACTTTACCTTTATTTTTTCTGGTCTGAACCGACAATTTTACTCTAGCCCTGCAACTTTTATTTTTGGACATATCTTTAACAACATCCATAACTCAGCAGCATAAAATGTTCTTGAAAGTGACTTGGTATATTAAACTATCACTACAACAAAAATAGCACAACTCCCCAAAACCTTTGTTGCAGCCAGGTCCTTCACAAGCAGTCTCATTCTACAATGTGTTACACAGAGCCTTACATTAAATTCCTAGTGAATACAGAATACTGTTATTGCATCTGTATTGCTACATACACTACGTGCATGCGGCAGCACTACGTGCAAGGTAAACAGTGGTGCAGAGTGTGGACCATTGGCCTCTGCTTTCATTGGCCTTCGCTTCCATTTTGGTTCACGACTCCATTTTGCCGAGTCTGGTTCGGTGCGTAAGGCACTGTTCTGTGTTTTTCCACAAGCTTCGGCAAGCTGAAGGGTGGGGTGTTTTTCTGCTCAACTTCGCTCCATCTGCCTGGTACGAAGGGCGCTATTTACATTCCACGAGCTATCAGTTAGAGCAACAGGGGGATGCGCCTGTACACAAGGAGGAATGCAAGCTTCACCTTGGAGTCCTCTCCTGGGAACTTGGCCCGTTCTGAGGAGACGTCTCGAAGGGTGAACAAGGTACCGCCGATTGCACAATTTGTAAAGGAGGGGGTCTTTTTCTAGAAAAGACTCCTGGGCGTTAGTAAATACTATAAAAGTTGGGGGCCTAGATGGGCTGGTTTAGGAACTCTCTTCTGGGTTGGACGCAACGCCAGGAGGACTGATTGTCCCGAACAGAGGCTCCCTGTGTCAGCTGATTTGGGTTCCCCAGCTTTGTGTACGGCGGAGGGATGCAGACGCTCTTTTCGGTGAAGCTTTTCAATTTATTAAGTGTATTGTGTGTGCGCGCGTAATGTGTACTTATTCTTGCAGTCATTTTCATGCTATTGAGCATTGAAGTATATTGTGTGTGCGCGCGTAATATGCACTTACTCTTGCAGTCATTTTCATGCTATTGAGCATTGAGGTATATTGTGTGTGCTCGTATTATATGCACTTACTCTTGCAATTATTCACAGAGTGCTTATATCTTTATCATTATTCTCATGTTATTCTCCTGATGTATATATATATATATTAGTGTGGTTTAGTTTTGCTAGCTGAGAACTTGCCCCTTAAATAAACTTGATTATTCTACTTACGAAGGTGTTTGAGAGTGATTGCTTTACATTGTGCCTTAAAATATCCTGAAGTGCATAGTTTTGATATTCTGAAGAGTAAAGCAGCACAAATTGGCGTAGTCGTTTGCAGGATTCGAAAAAAAAAAAAAGGGGAAAATGCTTAACAAGATCAAAGCGAGCTCAAAAGCAGGTTCTCAGGTAGCAAATCCAGACATAGAAATACCGGGATGGGAAACTGCCCCGTATAAACTTTTAGCTCAGGAATGGTCACGTTGTGCTGGTTTGTGTGAAAATTGGAATGCGTGTATGTTAAATGTGGAACCTGAAGATCTTCTCATTTGTTTACGGAAAGTTTCGATTGACAAGGGAAGGGAGGTTTGTGCGTTGGGGAGGCGAGGCTGGATCTTGCTTTCTGCGTACCGAAAGTTGTATGAAAAATGTTTACAGTTACAAAAAGACCACGAGCAGCTGGAGAAGGAGTTAGTGGAAGCCCGAAATTCCTCTACCATGCTAGCTTGTCAAAATAAATTATTAAGTGATAAGTTGGAAATGTACCAACTGGTTGCAGAGAGAACGGCTGTTAGCGTAGCTAAATATAAACACAAGAAACGAAGAGGGAAAGTTAATAAAAAGAAGGTGCATTTAGCTATCTCTCAGGCAGGATTAGCCTTTGACCCTGAATTTTGGGATGGAAACATCTGGGATACATCTGATTTTTCAGATGGGTCCGGGGGCGATGACTGGCAAGATGTTAGACAGGAGAAGACAGAGCGCAGGAATGTTGTCCGTGCGCAGCCCATATATCGGCGAAAGTTACAGCATAGCCCAGCTAATCCTGGAGGGGTGATGTTGGATGCCCTGGAGGATTATACACAGCAAGAACTAAGTGATGTGATAGACAGATTTCGACAGAGGTCTGGGGAAACATTGCTTACGTGGTTGGTGCGGGTGCACGATATGGGGGGCCAGGGGGTCCAATTGGATCACGGCGACGCCCCGAGGCTTTGTATGTTAAGTACAGACCCGGTTATTCAAAATGAGTTTAGAACCTATCCAGGGAATGGTCCCATGACCAATTTGTTAGAGCTAGCGGCGCAGGGGTGTGCTCAGAAGTATCCGACAGAGTCAGACTGGCCGCCTAATGATAAACCTTGGTATACTTTGAGAGATGCAGTACAGAGATTGAAGGAAGAAGGGATGAAAACAGCTATCTTTATGGGTAATGCCCATGATTTGATGAATGGAATTTTAAGTGTGTCTGTGCGAAACCGGCTGATTAGGGCCGCTCCTCCTGCATATAAGCATGTCATCATGACTTTGTTAATTAATCAGACAGGTAACCCATTGTCTCAGGTGGTAGAAGCGGTGCGTGAGTTAAGTGATTTAGGAGAATGGGCTAAGCCAGAGAGGAATTCACGGTCTGAGAATCGTACTGATAACAACAGGGTGACAAGGCGAGACATGTTTCAGGCCTTGATGCGAGATGGGGTGACCAGGAATGAAATTGATGGGATAAGCACCAAGGACATGTGGGAAATGTACCGCAAACGCGGTTTGGATAAAAAGGAGGGGAGTAGGAAAGGGAACAAGAAGGATAACAAAGTGGTGAACCAGAGAAAGGCAGGAGGGGAGGAGCGTGAGGGTGAAAAGGGAGAGAGAGGGAGAAAACCCCACAGTAGAGAGAGATCCCCAGAGGACGGAAATTGGGAGGAGGAGCACCGAAGCGCAGAGGGAACCCGGAGCAGGGAGAGAGACCGAGAACTGACAGGTTCTGGGAGAACTCGAGGAAGAGAGTGGGAGAGGGAGCTGGTAAGCTCAGAGAGGTTGCGAAGCAGAGACAGGGAGGAGGAGTTCCCTGAGAATTACCGCAAACTGTATCCAGATTTGACTTGGGCAGACTCTGATGTGCGCAGAGTGAAAATAGATTAGGAAACAGGCCAAACTCCGGTGCAGGGATGGGCTCGCAAAGATAACAGACCTCATGTCAAAGTAGAAATTTATTGGAAACGTGGAAATGTTCAAAAAGTTCGAGCCCTTGTTGACACCGGAGCGGAGGCCACTTTGATTCATGGCAATCCAAGAAAATTCAGGGGACAGTACTTTACCATTACGGGATTGGGCGGAAAAGAAACCCCGGCAGTGCAGATAGTGGTTCCCATGAAAATAGGGGCACTTCCAAAGAGAGAATACACTGTCCTGATTGTGCCCATTCCCGAATACATTATTGGAATTGACATTTTGAAAGGGATGACCCTACATTTGGAAGATGGATGTTATCAATTTGGTTCTAAAAGATTTATATCAATAGCCGCCGCAAGGGTGGGGCTGTTGAAGATTCCTCCGGTAACACTTCCCCAAGCTACTAAAGTGATTCAAATGAAACAGTACAGAATACCGGGAGGACATGAGGAGATTAGCCAGACTATACATGATTTACTAGAGGCCGGGGTAATAGTTCCCATCACCACTGCGTGGAATAATGCCCTCTGGCCTGTTCGTAAAAGTGATAACAGTTGGAGGATTTGCATTGATTATCGCCAATTGAATAAACATACACCTCCTCTGACTGCAGCGGTCCCAGACACCATTACCTTGATTGAGAACATACAGAAACACAGTGGGACTTGGTATGCAACCATTGACATTGCCAATGCCTTCTTTACGATACCAATAGCTACTGAGAGCCAGCCTCAGCTGGCATTCCAATGGGCAGGGCGTCAGTACACCTTCTGTAGATTACCCATGGGGTATTTACATAGCCCCACTATCTGCCACCGGCTGGTGGCAGAGCATTTGGATGAAGTACCCGTGGTTCCTGGAGTGCAAATTTCCCACTATATAGATGACGTGATGATGCAGGGAGAGACGCAAGAACAGGTGCAAATTCAGCTAGACAGGGTGGTGGAACATTTGCAGAATCAAGGGTGGGAGATTAACCCCGAGAAAGTGCAGGGACCGTCTCAGAGCGTGAAATTTTTGGGCATTCAGTGGAATCAGGGACACAGAGAAGTGTTGCCAAAAGTGAAACAAAAGATTAAGGAATTCGCAGTACCGCGAAATCGGAAGGAAGCCCAGAGTTTTATTGGACTATTCGGGTATTGGAGACAACATATACCCCATTTGTCTCAAATTTTGGCCCCATTGTACAAAGTTACACGAAAGAAAAATGCGTTTGAATGGGGAGAGCAGGAGCAGCGCGCGTTTGAATTGGCGAAAGACGCCATTCAGCATGCTTTGGATTTGTGGCCGATTCGAGAGGGAGACATTGAGTTGAATGTGACAGTCCAGGGGCAGTATGCCAATTGGAGTTTATGGCAAAAACAAGGAAGAAAGAGGGTGCCCCTGGGATTTTGGACAAAGAAGTTACCTGAGGCAGGAGAGCGGTATACTCCCTTTGAGAAGCAGCTGCTGGCCTGCTATTGGGCCCTGGTTGATACTGAGCAAATTACACTGGGACACAATGTGATTTTAAGGCCTGAAATTCCCATCATGCAGTGGGTGATGAGTTCCCCAAAAACTCATAGAATTGGACATGCGCAAGAAGCCAGCATTATAAAATGGAAACGGTATGTCCAGGACAGGGCACCAGCGGGTCCAAAAGGGACCGCAGTTTTGCATGAGCAGGTAGCGCAGGCTCCAGTGGAGAATTCCGAAATGTTGCATGATGTACCTCCAGTGTGTGAATCCCCAGTAGGGTGGGGCCAGCCGTTCGCAGACTTGTCTGCAGATGACAAAAAACATGTGTGGTTCACAGATGGTTCAGCAAAATATGTTGGAGCGAAAAGGCACTGGAAGGCAGTGTCCTATAATCCTGTTACCAAGAAGCTTTTGACAACTACAGGACAGGGAAAAAGTAGCCAGTATGCAGAGCTTTATGCCGTGTATCAGGCTTTAAAACAGGAGCTACCCGGAAAATGTCACATTTATACAGATTCCTGGTCTACCGCCAATGGGTTAGCTACTTGGCTTCCCACGTGGCATGCACATCAGTACAAAATCCATAACAAAGAGGTATGGGGGAAGGAGTTATGGCAGGAGATCTGGGAAATGTTACCTCAAAGCACCGTGACTGTCTATCATGTGGACGCTCACTGTCCAACTGATTCATTAGACCGATGGTTCAATTGTCTTGCAGACGATCGAGCCAAGATTCAAGAGGCTGAAGTGGAGGCGCAGAGTTCTGATTTGGTGGGAATGGCTAAATGGGCACACCAGAAATGCGGACATCTTGGAGAAAAGGCTACTCACAGGTGGGCTGAGATTAGAGGGATGCATCTTCCCCTAGATTTGATTAAAACAGCGATTATTGAATGTCCCATTTGTCAGCATGCACAGCACAGACCGGTCCCACAGGTGGTGAGAGGCCAGCTAGGTAGAGGTAAATTGCCAGGACAGATTTGGCAGATTGATTACATTGGACCAATGCCAGTGAGCAGAGGGTGTCAGTATGCCTGCACCGTGGTAGACACTTACTCTGGTTATCTCATAGCCTTTCCCTGCAAGCGCGCAACTCAGCAGAGCACCCTGAAAACACTAGATCTGTTGATTCTGTACTATGGAGTGCCACTCCAGATTCAAAGTGATAACGCCAGCCACTTCAAGGGCAGACTAGTGCAGGACTATTGTGCACAACGCAATATTGAGTGGATTTTTCACATACCTTACTACCCACAAGCAGCGGGACTGATTGAGAGAATGAATGGGTTGCTGAAAGAACAATTGCGTAAACTGAATGATGGGACACTGAAGGGGTGGAGGGATAATTTGTATGATGCTTTGCAAATTTTGAACAACCGACCCCTTACGAATGCTGAGACACCTCTCATGAGAATGCTCACACCTGCTTTACAGATTAATCCGTTTACAACGAGCAATACCATTGTGTATTGGGAAACAGCTCCAGGAGCTTTGGCCCCATATCGAGCTACACCAGAATCTGCAGGACTTGACTTACATGCTTTACACATGCATCGATTGAAACCTAGAGACATCACTCTGATTGAAACTGGGGTGGGAATTCAGATTCCCCCTGAGCATTACGGTCTGATCGCCCCTCGATCTGGGCTTGCCTTGAGGGGCATCCAAGTTTTAGGAGGCGTGATAGATGCAGACTACCAAGGCGAGTTGAAAGTCATTCTCTTGAACAGTGGTGACACAGACCTAGTGGTGCAACCTGGTGATCGCGTTGCCCAAATTGTCATTATGCCGGTTTATGGAGGTGTTGTTAAGAAGGGGAGCGCCCCAGCTCTTCTCACTGTGAGAGGCAAAGGAGGGTTCGGATCTACTGACAAGAACCCAGGGGCCAAAGTGTGGATTGAATCCCCAAATAACCCTCCTCAACCCGCTGATGTCATCGCCACTGGACCAGACAATGTCCTGGTAGTTATGCGACCTGGTCAAGACAAATGGGAACATGTTCCCGCTGACAAATGCTATCTGCGAGAATGATAATACGTGTTTTGTCCTTTGTTCTTTTCAGATCATCCTGTGGAGTGCCTGTGCCATGAGTGTGGTGTATGGAGCCCGTTCGGGAGACTCCACCGGGGAGCGGGAGGGGCTCATAGCCCAAAAATTCAACCGTCAGCCGCAGATGCCAACGCTGCTGCATCAAACGAACAATGTTTGGATTCATCTAGCGCAGGAAGTGCTGAATATATCTCACTTCTGTATGAGTAACATGCAAAGCGTTCAAGATTTGATTACCACTTGTCTAGTGGCAGTGCCCACTCCTGCTGCTGTATTATTACACATCTTTAACAATACAAACCAGGATGGAATGGTGGATGTGAGTGACGTTCGCTCCCATCTGTCACTCTATGAGTACTGCCGTCATTGCCCGGAGGTGGGCAGGCGGTTGTGGAGGAACATGACATCTATACTCACGTTTAACATCTCAAGTGGGGATGTGTGCTATTCATTGACCTGTGATCCCATGAAAATAGGTAAATGTGCTCAGCTCAAATTGGAGAAAAGAGACAAAAACTTAACTGCTGCACAACGGACGTTGTGCCACTCACGGACTGACCTAACCTGTTTGAATGTAAATAATTCAATGTTTTGCCAACATGTGGTGCCTGCTGCCAGCCACATTCAAAATGTTAAGTTGCCTAAAGGTTGGCTCTTTTCTTGTGGTAATCTTTCTTTTACTTATATTCCAGCCAATCTAACCGGAGGGCCTTGTGCCTGGTCACGCTTAGGCTTTCTCATGTTTCCCATGGATACTGCTCTACACCCTCGCTATACCAGAGACACTATTCAATTACCTACGGACTGTGATTCTGAAATTTCATTGCTGTCCAAAACAGAATATGTTAGTTTAGCTAGTTCTATCGTAGGGGTGCCAGGACTTGCAGTATATAATACCAGAGTTATTAATAAACTTGCATGTTTAGTAGTCAAGAATATTAACTATACATCAGCTGCCTTAGCTGAGCTGTTATTAGATGTACAGGGAATTAGAAGAGCTGCTTTGCAGAATCGTGCTGCTATTGATTATTTACTGCTTAAACACAACCATGGCTGCAGTGATTTTGAAGGATTATGTTGCTTCAATTTATCCGACCACTCCATATCAATCAACTCCCACATAGAGGCCCTGCATAAGTTGGTGAAGGGGGTGCAGCAAGATGTTGACAAGGGGTGGTGGGATTGGGCTTTTGGATGGCTGCCTAATTTAGGCCAACTGCGTTATATCTTTGGTGTAATCATTATCATAACAGTTATTTTAATTTCATTATGTTGTTGTATTCAGTGTGTGCCTAATCTTCTATCTCAGTTTCGCCCAAGAGCATTGCCATTTTAGCTTATAGGATATACTTAGTTGTAAGTTGGCCAAATGGTCCAAGGGTGGAGATGTATTGCTACATACACTACGTGCATGCGGCAGCACTACGTGCAAGGTAAACAGTGGTGCAGAGTGTGGACCATTGGCCTCTGCTTTCATTGGCCTTCGCTTCCATTTTGGTTCACGACTCCATTTTGCCGAGTCTGGTTCGGTGCGTAAGGCACTGTTCTGTGTTTTTCCACAAGCTTCGGCAAGCTGAAGGGTGGGGTGTTTTTCTGCTCAACTTCGCTCCATCTGCCTGGTACGAAGGGCGCTATTTACATTCCACGAGCTATCAGTTAGAGCAACAGGGGGATGCGCCTGTACACAAGGAGGAATGCAAGCTTCACCTTGGAGTCCTCTCCTGGGAACTTGGCCCGTTCTGAGGAGACGTCTCGAAGGGTGAACAAGGTACCGCCGATTGCACAATTTGTAAAGGAGGGGGTCTTTTTCTAGAAAAGACTCCTGGGCGTTAGTAAATACTATAAAAGTTGGGGGCCTAGATGGGCTGGTTTAGGAACTCTCTTCTGGGTTGGACGCAACGCCAGGAGGACTGATTGTCCCGAACAGAGGCTCCCTGTGTCAGCTGATTTGGGTTCCCCAGCTTTGTGTACGGCGGAGGGATGCAGACGCTCTTTTCGGTGAAGCTTTTCAATTTATTAAGTGTATTGTGTGTGCGCGCGTAATGTGTACTTATTCTTGCAGTCATTTTCATGCTATTGAGCATTGAAGTATATTGTGTGTGCGCGCGTAATATGCACTTACTCTTGCAGTCATTTTCATGCTATTGAGCATTGAGGTATATTGTGTGTGCTCGTATTATATGCACTTACTCTTGCAATTATTCACAGAGTGCTTATATCTTTATCATTATTCTCATGTTATTCTCCTGATGTATATACATATATATTAGTGTGGTTTAGTTTTGCTAGCTGAGAACTTGCCCCTTAAATAAACTTGATTATTCTACTTACGAAGGTGTTTGAGAGTGATTGCTTTACATTGTGCCTTAAAATATCCTGAAGTGCATAGTTTTGATATTCTGAAGAGTAAAGCAGCACAGCATCTGACCGATAGTCCTCACTCAGTATTTCTTAAGGCAAACACCCATGGAATTTGCCATGCATTTTGTTGCTCCACCTGACGTAATTAAGGATTTTGCTCTTGCATGGTGTGTTTTTCTGACACACGACTCCTCCATCAAACATAAATGTAAATTTGTAAATTGAAACGATGTGTTCTTCGAATAACATACATAAACTGTGTTCTCTAATAGGTGTACTTTTTCAATGTCTTGATTTGTTTTTCCACTGTGCTCTCGTTTCAGGTCTTTTCAATTCAGCAAAAAGAGAGTGCATTGTTTTAGATCAGAGTTGTATATGAATACAGTTATGCCAATGAGGCTTTAAAGACCTAATATGTCTTTGAAATAGTCTCTAGTACCTAATCTGCATTTTATAATGATTTAATGCAGTATAAATAATCAGCATGTTGACTTGGTAAAGGGACAATTTTTTTCCAACCTCACTAACGTGATTATTATGCATTTCCTATCCTTTGTTTAGACAAGAGAAATGGCAACCTTGTTATAAGCAAAGAAGCATTCATTAGCGCCCACTTTACATTTCAAGAACTAATGCCTGATACCGGTGATTGCAAGATACCATCTATTTACTCAATAAATCTCATCTCTTCTAGTAAACATGAATTACTCTTCGCTAGCACTTCTTTGTCCTTACTGTTAAATTAGATGCCTTAAGGCTTTTTTGAAATGTTATTACCTGTATCACAAGCGAAATGAGGCGCCTGAGCTGAATGGTATTCAGAAGCAAAATGTATGAAAGGTTGTCAAATAGGTATGCTAAAAAACAATGCCCATTCTGAAAACTTATGTCAATGTTTTTGCTGCGTACTCCTGTGAGTTTATTCTAACTGTTCCTTTTTTAACAGAAGTACAGTCGATCGTTTCAAATAAAATTAAAAGAGCATGTGCTGCTTTATCTAGAAAAATGTTGTGGAATAAATGAATAAGCAAGACATCAAAGCTATTAAACCCAAATGGAAGGATTGGTGAAAGGTTACAAATCATTGATGTTGAGGAATAAGTATGAAGCATGAGACGTCTTCAACGACATCTATGAAGCCTAGCTCAGTGGCAGCCATCTCTTTAAAGGAACATGGGAAATTTGTGTAAACCCCTTCATGGGTAATTTCAGTTACAATTTATTTTTGTGTTTTTAGTGTTGAGAAATAATGGTCTTGTAGCACAACGATACAGTAAATAGGGCCTGATTTATGAAAAGTTTTCACCTCCTTTGCGTCATTGTTTGAGCACAAACTTACAAAATACAATTATGGGGCATATTTATACTCTGTCTGCGCCGAATGTGCGTCAAAAACTTTGACACAAATTCAGCGCAAACCTTGCCCCATATTTAAACTTTGACGCCGCGGACGTCAAAATCCACTGTGTGTGCCATTTTTGGGATGCGGTAACCCGGCTTGCGTTAATCATATGCAAGGTAGGCTTTCCCGTCCAAAAAATGACTTAAACGGCCGCGTGTCGTATTTATGCTTTCGGGTAAAAATGCCGCAAGGCCGGGAGGCGTAGCAGGAAAATGACGCGCAGCCCGATTTGCATCAAAACTGAACGCCTGGGTCAGTGCAGGCGTTAAAATGGTGCAAACACACCTGCATTTAATCAGAACACACAGAAGCAACAGCAGAGCAGCAGAGCAGCAAAAGGGAGACATGGAGGTGCTTCTCATCCAGCATGCACGCAGATGCAGAGCCCAGCAGCAACAACAGTAGCTACCACAACACCAGCAGGGACCCCAAAAGCAGCGCAGAAGGCAGGAGAGGATATTCCGCACCAGAACAACCCTTTATAGCCTCAGGGAACATGACATCATCCAGAGGTACAGGTTGAACTGGCAGGCCATTCAGTAGCTGCTGCGCAACATTGAGCCACAGTTGGCACCCACCTTGCTGACACCCCGCACCATCCCAACAGAAACCAAGCTGCTTGCCGTACTTCACATGCTGGCAAGTGGCTCTTTTCAAACAACTGGTGCCCTGGTTGCCGGAATATCACAGCCATCATTCTCTGTCTTTTTGCCCAAAGTACTGGATGCCATCATTGGACTCACACCCCGCCACATCTGCTTCCCTAACACACTGCAGAAGCAGCAGGAAAAAAAACAGGAGTTTTACCTCATTAGTGGCTTCCCACATGTCCTTGGTGCAATCAACTGCACACATGTACGTCTTGTGCCACCTGCTGCAACTGAACACCTCTACCGCAACAGGAAGCACACACATTCCATCAATGTGCAGGCCATTGTCAATCACCAAGGATTGATCATCAACATCGTGGCAAAATATCCTGGGAGTGTCCATGACTCCTTCATCTTCTGTCCCAGCACCATCAATCAACACTTCCAGGATGGACGGTATGGCAATGGACTACTTGTTGGTAAGTAAAGAAACCTACTTATATACACACTGCACAGCAACCCTCTAGGACACACAACACATACACCACAACAGCAACATGTCGACAGGAACACTCTGAGGTCGTGACATCGCTAGCCATGTTTCATATGTCACCATTGAACCTGACACACATCTGAAATTAGTGTACAGTCTAATGTTAAGACGTCAATGATCACAACGTTTGGAGTGGTTTGCCTAATTGTCACCTTGAAAAATGTAAGCGTCTCACTGATGTTTAAATTAATCCATTACATAAGTCTAAAGGTATGGGTTGTCCAGGGTACATTGATGTGAACGTGTTGACAACAATGTCAAATTGAACCTGTGTATGCAATTATCATCTCACCCCCAGTGAAGACACAGGGACACCTGTGTCACAAGTCACAATGCTAGGGAGTGCACACTGTACTGCAAATCCCAAAACATACTGCTGACAACCGGTCAGCAGCCAAACACTTGTGCAGCCAAGGAAACAACACAATGCAGATGGTACATCCTACAAGCCTTGGATGCAACACAATAACACAAAAGAGTCACAGACAACACAAGACACCTACTGCCATGCAAGGTGATATCAAGGGGGCAAGCTACATCAACATAATCCCATTCATTTACTCTTTCAGCTGATCAGGGTTATGGGATCCAGCCATGGATAATGACACCATTTGGCAACCCAAGCACTGCAGCAGAGCGTGCCTACAATGACGCACATAGGAGGACACGCAGCATAGTCAAGAGGACCTTCGGCATGTCGAGATTCAGGTGCCTCGACATCACTGGTGGTATCCTCCTATATTCCCCTGAAATGGTCTGTAAGATCATTCTAACATTTGCCATCCTGCACAACATTTGCATAAGAAGGAACATTCCCCTCTTGGAACCAGAACCACACATGCCTGAAGAGGAGGAAGAGGAGGATGGTGGCCTGCAATATGAAGGGGAACAACAAAACATGTCTACTGGATTGCGTAGGCGCCAACATATCGTGAACAACTTCTTTTGAAAATAATCACCATCACTATTGTATGAACTAATGTAAATAAACACCAATAATAATCACCACAGCATGGTCTGGCTAATCATTTTTGCTCACCTTTATCTCTAACTATCAGAATAAGAGTGTAGCCTCTTGGAGCATTGCTGATATACCGATCAGGACACAGAAAATCCCAGAGCAATTGTGCTGCGTATCATACTATAGCCACATACACAAACACTGTAAATGACATATATCCTGTACATTTCACCTTTGAAGGGCAATAGCAGAAGACCACACCTATTTCACACATACATGTTGGAAACATGGTTCATCACAGCATATGGCACTAAGACACCATCACTCAATAAGGGGAAAACAAGCCTCATACCCTCATACATGAGGCAGTTGATGTGCTATTGCATTGGTAACAGGAATGTATGACCAGACCCTTGACAGCAGTAAGTCCAACTGCATCCAATCTTTGCAAGGACTATCTGTGACTAGAGTTACCTAGGAGCAGAACATAGAAAGCACAAGTGCCATACCTATGACAAACATTGCGCACATGACATTCCATGTACATGTCAGCCCATTTCCCAACTCCTGACACACCCATGCTGCTGGTCACAACCCACCTGTCTGAAGAGGTCCCTGGAATAGTAATATGTGTACCCCGATACTCCCTCCTCCACACACACAGACAAACAATAGTAATCCAGTGCACTACACCCTTTCTGATGGTATACCATTATCATAGTACATCTGACTGCATGGACGTCAGGTCAATTAATACACTGGCTCGTAGTTACTAAGCCCTGTTAGCACCTGTAGATTGCTTCCCCTGTGAAAGGTACTGTTGGCCATTTGAATGCAAATCTCACATACAGGACTTGTGAGAAACAGATGCAGAACACACCTGTGATCACCTCCATGCACACCACCCATCTGAACATGCACCGCCCCTGCTGATGCCTGGAACAGCATAGAAGTTGCCATTTTGTCAAATACACCGTTATGCATTGCTAGTAATTAAGCCATGTAACACAGCCCTTGGGTTTATGTGTCACCTTAAAAAACACAGGACATACACAGTTTTCCATGTCAACTGTCTTGTTCTTCCTCCGACCAGTCTTAGTCAGACCACTGATTATGTAACTTGGGAAATTGCTGGATCCTGATTGACCCTGCATCCTGTCAGCCTGACTTACACCTGTCTGTGCATTACCCTAAAGATTCCTTGTGACTACATATGTACCACACTTGCGTTAGCAAACCTCTCATTCCTCAGAGGGTATTTTGTCATGTGCTTCATCAATGCATACCCAAATACATTGTATAGCATCATCTGCTTTTTAATTGTACCATATTTGTTAAATTGTCTTTGAATACCAAAATCATGACCCATCCCTTGTCTGGGTCTCATGTATGCATGAACGACAAAGTGTGACGGTGTACCGGGCCATATGCAGGGATTGGGAACGGTGCCTCCAGCAGAACCAGCTACCTCTGATAATGTCCATGAAAAGTCCACACATGTTAGGACCCTGACAGTTCAGAAGCTGAATCACATTGCTCACAACATATTGATGGGCCATGCATGGTGAATAGCTGCGAGAATAATCAGCACAGAGGCTATGATGTTCCCAGATGCAGTGGGAATTTAAGAGGCCAACCAATGTACAAATGTTGTAATGACACCTGCCGGAACATGACACCTGAGACATTATCTCACTTAGCACACCAAGGTTGCCCTGTTGACAGTCTCATTACACGTCTTCAGTGACAGGGTGGGACCATCCCCATGTAGGTTCTCATGTCCTCATTGACTTTACTCACATTGATCTCGAAGGATACTCAGTAGATACAGGAATAGCTGCCACTGACTTATGATGAGACCTGGACGTAACTGTGACAACATACACCCCTAAAAATATACAGGATCAACATTGGATCACACACATGAACAAGACACCTCTGTGCAATTGATCACTGGAAAAATGAAGACACGTACTGCCTCGTCTGCTGGTCCACCACAGCCACTTGAGAGTTGTGGCTCAGTTATATGACCTCAACTGTGGTGTCATAATACATTTGTGGTTCACCTTTAGCTGTCTGGTCCAATTACATGGTACCCACTTCATCTATGCATGTGCCTGACTCACAGTGAGATTCACCAAAAAGTGCCTAGGAAGCAGTTACCAAAAATCTAGGACATGGGATGGCCAACTTGTGGACCATTGACATGAACAAACGTCTGCCATCTATCTGGTGCATGCTTTGTCATTTGTGGTGTCTACGTTACCCAAAATCTTGGAAGTGCACATAACGGATGTTGCTATATGTATGACTAACACATGTCCTCTCTCATTTCCACAATGACTTGCATCTAAGGTTTGGACACATTGCCTTCACATTCATACAAGCATATTTGCAATAATGCATCTTGTGATGCACACACACTGGGTCGACTAATACATTATTAGCCACTGCACACACATTGAGCCATAGGCATTGAGGTATTGTACTCATGTGTGTCACCTTGCTATCCTCTCCTGATGATAAACATGCCCAAATTGTGCAATACATATATGTAGGCCACACATATGGTCATCTAGTGCGTCAGCCAAGCGTCAAAATCCTGTTAAGGAAGTAGCGGGTCATGGTCCGCTGCAGTATGATGTCTCACATGTGAACATACACCATCAACACAAAAGTGGGTGCAATCAGCCTATCCCAGTTGTGTCCCAAATGTAACATAACATAAAAATGGAAAAAATTCCCCAAACCAGTTGATGCCCTGAAATTTTGACATTTTTATCGTTATGCGTCATATTTTTTCTTTAAATGTAAAGACTATTTACTATTATTTGGATGCGGCCTAATTTTCACTCCTGTGCGTCGAAAAATATGACGCACAATCTGTATGCGTGAAAAAATATGACGCATAACGATAAAAACGGCGGCCATTTTATGCAGGAAGTGATGTAATAGGATATCCTGTTTACAGATTATGTACAGTGGGTGTACTTTCACTTTCACTTTGCAGTCTGTGAATCTTCTAGACTGTGTGGCTGTGTTCAGAGTGTTGTCCAGTGATTTTGTGCTTTTGTGTCCTGTGTGCTACCTTACTTGTTGCTTTGTGAAATAAATATTGTTGTTGTTTACTGTCTGAGTGTGTTTTGTTTACAATTGTCCGGTATTGTATTGTATTTGTTGTTTGTGGGAGTCTGTTGTGGGTAGTGCTAGTTTGGGGATAGTTGGGCTCTTTTAGTTGTTAAGTTTACTTTTTTTTGTACTTCTACTTTCCCCCTTTTCTCCTTTCTTCTTCTTTATTCCCTATTCCCCTTTTTGGTGCTGAGATGTTGGGTAGGCCACGTCTTGGCAGAATGGGTGAGGAGGAGCTTGGGGGTTTATATGGCTGGTGTGCCATTTCCTCCCACTCATGATCGAGGCAGGGTGATACAGGGGATTCACACTGAGGCTCGACGAATCAGGTGGGGAAAGGTGCTACATCACTTGCAGCGCGTTTATGGGAGCCAGAGGAATGGCCACCAGCTGAAGCACCGCTGGGCTGACCTCAACACCAGGGAGCGAGATCTGCTGGACCACCTGGGAATAGTGATTGGTGGCACTGTTGGTGAGAACAAATCATGTAAATCTGCATAATTAAAAGCTCTGTAGTGACATCAGATGATCTGTACAATTTCTGCCGGCTAAGTTGCTGACTGTGTGGAATGCTGCGGAAACATACAGGGTCATTGATGGACTATGTGAAGGACCACAGTTGCTAGCTGTCAGGAAGCACGTGCTCTGCAAACTTAGGGCCATATTTATACTTTTTGACGCAAAACTGCGCTAACGCAGTTTTGCGCCAAAAAAATTAGCGCCGGCTAACGCCATTCTGAAGCGCCATGCGGGCGCCGTATTTATTGAATGGCGTTAGCCAGGGTTAGCCGACCGGCGCTGCCAGGTGTGCGTGAAAAAAAACGACGTACTCCAGGCAGCGCCGGCGTAGGGAAAAATGGCGTTTGGGCGTCCCAAAATGGGGCAAGTCAGGCTGAGGCAAAAAAATCGTCTTAACCCGATTTGCGCCATTTTATTTGGGCGCCCAGACGCCATTAACATGACTCCTGTCTTAGCAAAGACAGGAGTCATGCCCCCTTGCCCAATGGCCATGCCCAGGTGACTTATGTCCCCTGGGCATGGTCATTGGGCATAGTGGCATGTAGGGGGGCACAAATCAGGCCCCCCTATGCCACAAAACAAATTTATAAAAATACTTACCACAACTTACCTTTTCTTCCCTGGGATGGGTCCCTCCATACTTGGGTGTCCTCCTGGGGTGGGCAAGGGTGGCAGGGGGTGTCCCTGGGGGCAGAGGAGGGCACCTCTGGGCTCATTCTGAGCCCACAGGTCCCTTAACGCCTGCCCTGACCCAGGCGTTAAAAAGAGGCGCAAATGCGGGGTTTTTTGCCCCGCCCACTCTCGGGCGTCATTTTTGCCCGGGAGTATAAATACCACGCACATGCCTGGGAGTCATTTTTTAAGATGGGAACGCCTACCTTGCATCTCATTAACGCAAGGAAGGTGTTCACGCCAAAAAATGACGCTGACTCCATGAACTTTGGCGCTAGACGCGTCTAACGCCAAAGTATAAATATGGAGTTAGTTTTGCGTTGAATTTGCGTCGAAAAAAATGACGCAAATTCGGCGCAAACGGAGTATAAATATGCCCCTTAGCGAATACTTTTGCTTAATGTAATTTGGTGCCGCCTTTGTGTCAGACAGCAAATAGGAGCCAATTATGTCTGTATAGGTCACATTTGTAGTGAAGTATAGATTTACTAAAGTATTGGCAACCTTTGTTGAAGCAATAGAAACACTACATGATGCAGAAAATGAGTGCTGGCTTCACGTCAATTGATGATAGCAATGTGGGCCAGACATGTCTCATATGTGTCTGGTGAGTGTGTAAGGAAAGCGTTTTTGGAAGTTCTGTGAATGTTAGGGATTATTGTGGTCCTTCATCTTTTTGGATACATGTCAGATCTAGATTTGAAAACATCGGGAAAAGGTGAAAGGTGCCCTT